>NC_139400.1:40275000-40307500 GCF_054392235.1 Sus scrofa | reverse complement strand
CTTCTTTCCAATGATTTTAGGAGCCTAATGAACAATGGTGCAGATTTGTTTGAATATGAATGTGCAGTGGGATGGAGTTTGACCTTCAGCTGTGATTTCAGTTCGTCAGGATTAGTCAAGCTAGGCGATCAAGACTGCTAATGCATAATGATTTATAAAATGAAAAATGTGTAGTGACCATGCAAATGTTTCAGCTAATCAAAGAGAGGAACTTTAGCTTTGAGAAGAAAGAAAAACAAGGGCATGTCAAGGCCTAAACCAAAGATGTATGTAAAATAATCTGAGCAGCTTGATTAGCCAGAGTGAGATTAGAAGTTGCATTTTTGGCCTTTAAACATATGGTGTAGCGTATTATATATCACCTCTCCATAATCTCTACAACAACATGCCTATACGAACAGCCTCATTTTCGCCAACAGTACAAAGAAAAGACTGTAGTCTCTTCTGAAATATTTGTGTATAACTAAGAGAGAGATCAAGTTGGACCAACTCTACTTTCCAAAACAGGAAATGCTCTGCTTTATCAAAGTGATGAAATGGATGTTAAATTAAAACGGGTGTCTTAAACTATAGTAGAAACTAAAGAGTGATGAATCATGATGAAGGGGATTATCAGGGTCTATGACTGGACTGTGCTTTTCTTTCTGTTGTTTCTGTCACACTATTTCCCTGCTGCTAAAAGATTGCATTAAACAGCAATATGCACTGTCCATCCCAGATCTCTTTAAATACTCCTGTTCAGTACTTGATGAAAAGCTTACAAATACCACTCAATTCATTGTCAGTTCTTTTTAATACCATAAAACCAGGAAGCTTTTGAAAGGCTATTGTTATGATACACATTATACATGTAACCAGGGCTTGAATTTGGACCAAGGCTGGCAATGCAATACAATAGCTTCTTATGTTAAAATAAACTGTAGATATAGATAGTCTGGAGAGGAAAGAAGTGAACAGAGAAAAATTTATCAAAGAATGTACAATCACATATTTCCTATCAATAGTCTGTTAAAATAGAAGCAGATACTATAATATGAAAACCAATTTTGCATGTATTATACAAATAGTTAATCCTAATAGAGTTACTTTTTAATTTTTTTGTGAGTACCAGGGCCTGGAGATCAGGACATTTTTTTTAATATTCAAATTTTAAGCAAAGAATAAAGGGACCTATGAACAAGTATTTGGCAGACCATGTTAATAAGGACAGAGTGTTTTCCACTATAAATCTCATCCACAGGTTGTGACTATTTTTTTCAGTTCACATTTAGTGAAGAAAAAATTGGGCTGACACTGTGCTAAGAACCCTTCCAATCACCCACACATAATTGGGATGTTTAATTAAGTGACATGCTTAATATGCAAACCCAATGCATTCAGAAATGCTCTAGCTGAAGTAGATTGTAAGAAGACAGTTTGCTTATTATAGCAAATTGAATTTTGGTCCATTTTCATAACTCTTACTCTAGGCATGAAGGGAGGCATGATCTTTGCATTGTTTCTTGATGATTTTTGACCCTTTTCATGAGGTACACTTAAAAGTTTAAGGTAAACATATATTTCAGCTTTTACCATTCTGATTCATTTTTAGGGTTGCACCCGCAGCATATGGAGGTCCCCAGGCTAGGGGTCCAATCAGAGCTGCAGCCGCCAGCCTACGCCACAGCCACAACAACGCCAGATCTAAGATGCATCTGCCATCTACACCACAGCTCATGGCAATGCCGAATCTGTAACCCACTGAGCGAGGCCAGGGATCAAACCCACAACCTCATGGTTCCTGGTCAGATTTGTTTCTGCTGCACCACAACGGGAACTCCCTCATGTTTCATAAATTTTCCTCTCTCAGAATACATAACCCTATCTTTATGCACATTTACCCAGTATTTCATGGTGCAAATAGCTACACATCAAGTTTGTGCTAAATTCACCTAATGAGGAAATAAATAAGGATAAATGAAAGTCTTATTTGGAGCATCACCATGGGGAATTCTGTCAGTATAGTAAAGACCAAGAAAGGAAAAAAAGAGAACTCACCCAACCAAAGTTGACTACATTTCCTTTCTTCACTCTTAAAGATTTTCATTGATAGACCAGTTTTCACTGGGACACTCATTTAAAATCAGTTATTCCTTTTTATTTCACTTGGTAGCTGTATAATTATTCTGTTTTCTTAGACCCAACCAGACTTTTCTTTGGCCTTTTCACCAGAGAATATCTGAGATAAATTCTCCTTCCCTTCCTCTGTTGCACATCTAAATTGTGTTTCCTCTTTTGAATATTTGCTTGAATAAAAGTATATATCTAATGGAAAATACTTCCTTAAGCTTAACACCTAATTCACTAAGGTATTTTATTTTGGAAAATTATCCACAGGCCTTCAAATTTGATGCTAATTTTGCCTGTCTAAATGTCAATAAAGTAGCATAATCTTTGAAAAAATTTTAATGTCCTCAGTAAACCTCTGTCCCTCTTTATCACTGAATTCCTAGAGTAGCGTGGGGCAGTAACAAAGGTGATAAAGGAGGAATAAAGGAAATGTATCACTTAAAATGATTCACTTACAAATAGAGGTCTGCATTTTGAAAATTATTAATTTCTAAATAAGACAAGTGGAGCAGTCTACATATAACATATAACTGACATTAGGAAAAAATAATTTTTCATTTATTAAAATTTTTAAATTCTTAGTAGCCTTAAATGTTTCCTTTTGGATAAGCTTATGTATATGGATTTAGAAATGATAGTATTATCTTATTTGTAGTGTTAGAAATCCCTCAGAAACGCACTTGTATTATATATATTTGTGTTTAAGTTTGTGTTTTGTGCATATTTTATGGAAGTAGAGTGTTCAGTTAGTTGGCTTCTTTTTCTACACATCCTCATATCTGCATGTGGTCAGTGTTAGATGGCAGTTTCCTGGAGGGTAGGCCAGAATCTGCTTAAAATGTGCAGAATATCACATTCACGTGATCCCTACAACTTTAGGATGACAATGATATGATGGAGAATTTTCATGTCAAAACTTCTAAATGTAAGGAAAATACATAATATTTTAAGAGTGAAAAATAATTCATTTAACCATGGTAAAGGGGCTAATGAACTTCAACGAAAGCAAAAGTAGAAGACTTGCTTAATTTCACTTATATTCCAAATCATTCATAATAGTTGCATTTATATAAGGTGAAAGCTGACTGTAAATTTTCAGTGTATTATTGCATGTCTCCATTCATAAAACTTTTCTTACAAAGTGTGTTCATTATCTATACAAATGAAGTACTTTTACTTGTAGATAAATAATTGAGTGAAAACACTCTATATGCTAAAAAGAGGTAAGAGGCTATTAAATGAGAGAAGTGCGGTGAGTTTCTTATCACATCTTTCTAGAAGTTAGTTAACTATAATATGTGAATAGCTGTCTATATAGGTGTAATCCGGCTACCTACTTGTTTATCCATTTATCTGGATTGGCAGCTTTTTAAAGTTTGGCATATCTGTCCTTCTCTTCCTTCATTTCATTTGATCCCTTGTTATTTGGAGATAGTATGAGGTAAATGACTAATAGAAGAAAAGGCACTTTTGTAGATAGGTAAATTTTTTTCAAACTGCTTGTTCGAACCATTCTTTTTGTTTATCAGAGAATAATTAAGTAAACTGACCATTAAATTTTTTAAACAATCGAGCACTTGGGCAACCCACTGAGTCAATTAATTTTACAGATTCCATGTCAGAATGCCTTCTATCATGATACATTCAAATATAGTCATCTATAGGTATGTCTATATGTTCTAAATAAGTCCAAAAGTATTTTCAGACTTACTTGAATTCCTTTCTGTTATTCTGTGATTCTTTTCCTTTGTGTTGCAAAGTTAGATCTAGTTAATCAATATACCAAGATAGGAAGGAATAAAAAATACTCTTTCTTAGTATTAAATATGAAGGGGGGTTGTTTTGGAGGGAGAGGAATTAATACACCCTAAATTCCTTTTATTTTTCTTCTTTGTTTTCATTAGTAATTTTTCCTTTCTTTATGACATAAAGTGCCAAACTCAAAGAGTTTGAACTGTGTTTAAAATGACTATCAAGATAAATTGTGAACCATGTCTACTTATCTTTTTTTCTGTTTTCACAGATGCGTCCCAAGAATTTGTTCAAAACCGGTGTTTATATAAATACTTGCTTTTATTTACAGTAAAAGTGAATTGTTTTTTCTAGGAAAGAAAGTGATTGCTTTTTTAAAGGTTGCAAACTTGGCAGGTTGACAAGTTGTCTGATTACTTGCTGGTTAATACAAGCAATGCCTTCAGATAGTGTGACTGCCATTGAACTGAGCAGATACCTTGGGCTTCTATGCAAGGAGCCTTCCTGTTCTCCCCTTTTGCCAACCTTTTCCTGTCTGTCCAGAGCCTTTCTCTCTTTCTCTTGGACATTCTCCCTGGCTTTCCTTACTTTGTATTTTCCTTGCTGCTTCTTTCTTGTCTGTTTCTTTCTCTCCCTCCTTATTTCTTTCTCTTTTTGAATCTTTAATTTCCAGAACTTTGAAAAGAAAAGAAATATTTTAAGTAAAATATTTTAAGTTTTTTTCAGTTTAATGAATCATCGTTGAATTATCTTTTTTCCAGACTTCCCAATATGGTTAGTTAGCTTGAAATAAGAAAATATTCAAAGGAGAAATTGAATATGAAGCCTAAGATTCCTTCCTTGACAGGACCTATCTATATGGCTGTTTTCTGGAGATACATAAGTAAATAAATAAATCTGCTGTGTAAGTTACTATGTGTACTCATGTAGTAATATGTATTACTGTATGCATTTTTCTAGGACTGTCTGTGTTATATGTATTAAACTTTGAAAATGATGTCTAGATTTTATGGTTATGTACAGTGTACATACATTCTTTTTACTAGCTTTGATAACAGATGTTTAAATGTATATTTTCCAGTTGTTTAATCTTTATTATATCTTAATCATATCTGTAACCCATTTCAAAAGGCTTTTCATTTGCAGCCCTGTGACAGTGATGCCATGATCATTATGAAGTATTGAGAAAAATGACATGTAATTGTTTATTTCTAAACAATTTCTGTGCTAGTCAAAGCAGCCCATCTTAGCATAATACATAAGAGGTGTGGAACATAAAGGTGTGATCTGATTAAATCCGATGCCTCTAGAAAGCCAGTATCAAAATACTGTGGTACCTTAATATCATTATTAGATAGTTAAATCATATAGCAAATAGTCTGTAAAAATGATCAGCAATCATTGCTAAAGAATGTGTTCGGGATGCCATGTAGCTGAGAAGCAGGTTAGCAGACATTTGGTAATGCCCACCCTTTCTCCTTCTGGCTCTGTCAAGGTGCCTGTGTCAGTGGCCATGATGACTCCCCAGGTGATCACCCCTCAGCAGATGCAGCAGATCCTTCAGCAGCAAGTCCTGTCTCCTCAGCAGCTTCAAGCCCTTCTCCAGCAGCAGCAGGCAGTCATGCTGCAGCAGGTAATGTGGGTTACCTGCTTTGGTGTGCTAGCGAGGCACAGAAGGTGTTCACCCGTATTGACAGTTCCCCGGGCACGTATGACAATTTCTCCTCTGCTGGCAAGGACAGCCTGTCAGCATGCTAGAACATAAACATAGCTTTTTTTTTTTTTTTGGTCTTTTTTGTCTTTATAGGGCTGCACCCACGGTATATAGAGGTTTCCAGGCTAGGGGTCCAATGGGAGCTGTAGCTGCCAGCCTACACCACAGCCACAGCAACGTGGGATCCGAGCCACATCTGCGATCTACACCACAGCTCACAGCAACGCCGGATCCTTAACCCACTGAGCAAGGCCGGGGATCCAACCCACACCCTCATGGTTCCTAGTCAGACTCATTAACCAATGAGCCACGATGGGAACTCCGTATAAATGTAGCATTTTGATTGCAGAACTGTATAGGAAAATTTAGATCCCTTAGTCTTTTTAAATTCATTAACATCTAGAGTAAGAGCCAAAGAGGTGTCATTTTCACATGAGATAAATCAATATTTAAATATTCAAATGCTAGGTGCACTGGATTTGTAGACTTGCCAAAAAAATGCAGATAATTGTTGCTTTTAAAATTCCTAACCCTTCAGCACTCCTTTTAGTTCACACGAGTACAAAATTGGAACTGGTCATTTTGTTACAACAAGGAAAGTAACTTCCCGAATTTTATTGGAAATTTAATAATAGAAGTATCTACTTATTAGAACAAAGCTGGGCAACTGAGCTGCCAATTCATGAGAATTATCTTTTTTAAATAGCAAAACTAAGGTTTCTAACATGTACGTTATTGGAGCCTCGAGTGTATATAAGGTAGACGTTATGTTATAGACTTACTTCATAGAGAAAACAATGTGCTTTACCCAAATTCTTAGAGATTTAATTACTTTCCTGTGTTCTACAATAATGACCACAGGCCAGTTGCTTATACTTCTAAATCTGACGTTCTTCTTTACATCTGATGGATTATGATTTTTTTTTTCTCAGTGAGAACTGGACAACCTGATTTTATGTAACTCTATAGTTGGTTTTTATAAATGGTAGACTTTAACTTATTTTTATCTGCTGTTGGGACTGTAGATATAGTAATTTAGCGTATTTATTTGTATCTGACCCTTTAGAATACAGATTTCCTATACCCTTTTGTTTAGGATGTTTTGGATTCTGGACTGGAAAGTTTCAGAGATGCCTTGGGGGGAAAAATGTATGTAGAGCTGTCTCCTGAAATCCAGTGCACGTATTTATTGTTGTTCTTATGAGGTGAATCTTAATGGAGACTACCATGTGCCAGTCTAGAAGAGTTTAGGAGTTTTATAATCCATGCAACTTTTGCCTTTATTTATTAAAGTCAAAATGGTTTATTCAGCAACAACTACAAGAGTTTTACAAGAAACAGCAAGAGCAGTTACATCTTCAGCTTTTGCAGCAGCAGCAACAGCAGCAGCAGCAGCAGCAGCAACAGCAACAGCAGCAGCAGCAGCAACAGCAGCAGCAGCAACAACAGCAGCAGCAACAACAGCAGCAGCAACAGCAGCATCCTGGAAAGCAAGCAAAAGAGGTAGGACCCAGCCGGCTCAGTGACTTTGCGGAGGAACGTAAGGTTGGGAAGGGCGCTGTGAGGCCAGGGCAGTCTTAGATCTTCCTATCACCAGGCTCTTGCTGTCAAAGATGCATTATTATACATTTGTGTTGAGCTTAATAACAGTGACAGTAGAACTCTCCTGCTCTCCTTTTTTGTAGCATGGGACTTGAGAGTTACAATCCAATGCTGCTGTCGTCTAATGTTCACTAATGAATCACAGTGTACAAAGAGCAAGCTGTGTGGTGGACAAAGTACTGATTATCTTGTATTCACCGAGAATCTAAGTTGGTGAGGGAACCTTATTTTTCTCAGTGGTGCAGCTCAGAGAACATGCATGCAAATTTAGCCTATTGTTGGGGGTGGGTGGGGGGGAACCCGGGGAGAATCTGGTTGAGCACAGATTTCAAAGTCACAGGCCCCTGATTAATGAACTGCTACCGTAGGTTTGGAGTGGCGAGTAGAAAGTTCCAGTTTGATATGCTCATAAATCAAACTGACAAGCTGGCTTCTCAGGCCTAGCTTGCACTTGTCAGCAAACTGCATCAAATATAAACATAATACAAACAAAACATGTTGAAGTAGTTAAATTGATCAGCAGGTATCAGAGCCGTTGTCTTCAAGCTGCCCATTATGCAAACGTACAGGAAACAGTTTTGACCCCCTGAGGCTTTGTTTCTGTTTGGATTTGTGAATAGAATTTCAGACAGCCATCAACTACAGAATAGAAATTGCTCCCTTATTTCTCCGGAGGCTTTGGGCAATCCACATGACTTGCTCCATTATGCAGTCTGTTTTCCAGTGAGCGCATCAAAAGTTTCTCTTTTCCCCAAACTAAAAAGGAAAGGTCTTCCACAGCGGCTTGTCTCTCTCTGAAGTGTGACTGCCTCCTCAGACCCTCCCGAGTCCAAAGAACTCTGGTTTGTCTTGTAATGCCTCACAAAATTGGAACTTATACTTTGCCTTATAATAAGGGCACTTTTTTCTGGTCTTGAACATAATGCTGCCTTTAATGTATTCCGGTAAGAGAGGAGAGGAGGAGAGAGTGCTAACAGGCCTGTCCTGTGCAGGCTCCATCCCAGTTTACTAATAGATCACTAGAGACCACAGTCAGGGACTTCTGCACATCAAACTTATTCAATTGAAAAAAAAAAAAGAAGTGTGTTGAAGTTGACTGTTTCTGTAAAGTGTTATTCTTTTAGTCTAGGTAAATTCATTATCATCTGTGATAAGCCATTTTTGTTTAAAGTCGAGACCTTGGCTACACCCTTTCTCTAGACCTTGTTCCATCCTTGTTCAATGCAAGTTCCTTGGTTCTCTGCTGCTGTGTTAATATTTGAAAGAAAGGCAACCGAAAATCCAGAACTTGCTCCCATTCTACCCTTGGACTTTGACCATGGGATGACCATTCACAAACGCCCCGGGGCAGTGAAAGGAGGGAGCATTTCTCTGTCTGAGAGCTTTTGCGCAGGCCACCTTCTCTGCTGTTTACTGGGTTGGGTTTTCTGGCACCAGCAGCAGCAGCAGCAGCAGCAGTTGGCAGCCCAGCAGCTTGTCTTCCAGCAGCAGCTTCTCCAGATGCAACAACTCCAGCAGCAGCAACATCTGCTCAGCCTTCAGCGGCAGGGACTCATCTCCATCCCACCTGGCCAGGCGGCACTTCCCGTCCAATCGCTGCCTCAAGGTACATACGAAACACAGCACATACTTCATTTCTAAGCTTGCACCTTCTACCACTGCATGGCCTATCTACCTGAGACATTGAGAAGATTTTGTTTTTATGCCCCTCATGTTTATTATTAAAACATGGTTGTTAACATGATTGCATGGCCCATTTTCTTGAGACTGAAGAAATTTTACTACATACTGCGTTTTAAGTGTGTAGTAAAACTGCTTTCAAGTGTTGTGTTAGATATTAAATGTGTACTTATTCATCTTATGAAAGAAGATTTATAAGGGCAGCAAAATTCAAGCTGTTGAATATACACTAAAGATCTACAGGGAATTGAATGAGCAGGAAAGCGAACAACACTCCATTTGACATGAGTGAGCTGATAGGAGTTTTGGTGGACAACTGATAAGAAAGATAGACGTTCCTAATCTTCACTGAAACCCCTATGTATAAAAGGGAAGCTTTGTCTATTTCTACAGAGCATATTCCAAATTATGCTTTGGGGAACTGGGGACCCTATATCATAACTCATGGAACCGTATGATGCTATTTTCTCTAAAATAATATTGTATATGCATGTACTGTATTGTGAAGTTTAGCTTCAAAAAGCTGTCTGTTGTAGGAGTTCCTGCTGTGGCACAGTGGCTTACGAATCTGACTGCAAGGGCTTGGGTTGTTGCAGAGATGCAGGTTTAATCCCCCGCCCATACAGCGGGTTAAGGATCTTTTCTGCAGCCATGGCAAAGATCACAACTGTGGTTCGGGTTCAGTCCATGGTTCGGGTTCAGACCCTGGCCCGGGAATTTCCATATGCCACGGGGGGGGGGGGGCGCATAAAAAAAACTGTCAATTGTATACTTGTTTTTCTGATAAGAAAATTTTGGATGTACTTTGATAATTCAATAAGACAGTTGTATATATATCCATCATTTAAATCTTTTGTGAAATGGAAGGAGTTCTAAGTTAAAAAAAGTCAAGAGAATGGTGAACAAAATGGTTCTCTGTATGCTAAAATCCTTGATACAGGTAAAAGTCATATATCTCTAAATGTTATCAAAGCTTATTCTAATTCACATTTAGATTTTGTTGGAACAAATTTTAATCAAGTTACTTAAAATTAGTTAAAATGAACTTACAGGGTACATTGCAGTAGTACTTGCTGGTCATTTTTCTTACTCTTTTGGATGAACTGAAGAAACTCAAGAACAATAAAATATACAGAAATTATAATTAGGCAGATAAAAGACAGTCTTTGAAATGCATATACTTATTGGTTTTGGTACATAAAATTAGAAACATCAACATCGTGGTAAACGTTTTTCTCTTTATTTATCAAATTACTATTTCCATGGCTTATTTTTCCCAGGACTTCTCTTCTACTTGACTTGAGATCCTCTAATCCACTTGATTGAATCACTCCTAGGAACTCAAGAAGGATAAAGTTTAAATAGTGAAAGAAAAATAAGACAGGAAACTCACTTTTCTGTGTCATTCCAAAAAGAATTGAAATAAACCATAGTATCACCATAGCAATGAATGTTCTATTCACAAATAATTGTTCTTTGGAAAAATAAATACAACTTGAGGACAAAGGATGAAATAAGTTTAAAAAAATAAGGAATTTATAAATTAATATAAACATGGATTTTTTGGTAGAAACTATAAAATTTGGTAGAAGCAATAAATTTATGTCATTAATTTTTCAAATAAAATTCAAATAAAGTCTGTATTTAGGATCTGTTTTTTCTCTCCTCAATAGAGAAACATGATTTTATTTGAGTAAAACCATTCAAACAAACATTTCAAGAAAGTTTAAGATGGATGTTCATAGAAACACAGTGTAACATCTCTGAAATATATTTGTTAAACTACATTCTTCCAAAATAATCATACAAATATCTTGCAAACAAGGAAGCTTATTATGCTTTAACCATTCCGATAGTTTCAAATGACTTTTTTTCTTATTTCTGAGCATTCTTTTGATGGAATTATCTCTCTTTTTCTTCCATTTTTTTCCCTTCCAGTTTTATTGAGATGTAATTGACTTGCAGCACCGTGTAAGTTTAGGGTGAACAGCATAGTGATCTGACGTACATCCATCATGAAATAATTGACCTACCACACTGTGTTAGTTCTTGATGCTGTACAACATAGCGACTCACTATTTTTCTACCCTACATACTGATCACTCTTTCTTTTGTTTTGCATTCTCCATCAGATAAAGGAGAGATAATGTCTGGAATGGAGAACACTGAGGAAAAGGAAGTAAATCTGAAAAGATATTTGGGTTGCAGCAGAAAATATATGTATGTTAAATAAAAAGATAGAAGTCATCATCATGTTTCAACTATTTAGACGAATGTGTGAAAAGTGCTGTTGTGGAGACCCATCAGCCAAACACAGTTGCAGTGTGTCAGATAAACCAGCTCCTGTAAGGGAACACACTAAGTTCATAGTACTGTTCTGGAATCTTAGTGTTAGGACAGGAGAAAGTAAATAAGTAATTGTTAGGTAATATAAGCCCTGAATCATTTATGCCTTAGTTAACTGGTTATTTCAGACAAAGATGTTTTAAATACTTTTATTATCTGTTTCTCTGTTCACTTTGCATTAGGTTTTTGATTGGTTGATTGATTAGCCACAAGTAATAGCCATATGAATACCAAGTAGGACTAATATGCAGTGATGATGTTCGCATTATATCTTTAAAAATATCCTGCTCTGTAGCACTGGGAATTATGTGTAGTCACTTATGATGGAGCATGATAATGTGAGGGAAGAAAAATATGTACATATTTGTGTAACTGGGTCACCATGCTGTACAGTGGGAAAAAAAAAATTGTATTGGGGAAATAACAATTTAAATAAATAAATAAATAAATAAGATTAAAACTTTTTAACTGTATAAAAATATGTACATAAGAATCAGATATAAGTAACCATAGTTATAATTTTGATAAGAGTAGAAGATTACAGACATTTTTCTCTATATTGCAAAATGATGTGATATTGTATTATATCATGTTAAAATAAGGTATTTTAAATACTAAGCATTTAAAGTCATCATGAGCGTTACTATAATATTGGATTTTAATGTAAATTAGGCAATGAAATTACAATCTCTAAGTGTGTATATATATATATATATAAAGAGAGAGAGAGAGTATAGGTATGCAGAAGTCAAATAAAAAAGGATGGATCTTGAAATCCATCTCAAACAAAAATACCTATTATAAAGCTATTCAATACATAGTGTATTTTATATATCAAATAGTAATTATTTAGTGACTCATTTTCAATGTCTACATGCTGAAAAAGAGGAAATTATTTTGACATGCACTTTAAACTTTGATATGTTTTTGACATAAGATGGAAGTCAGTATATCCCAGTGTGTAATCTATTCACAGGTTTAGCATTACTACAGGGACTAAGTTAGATGAATAGAGAGATCAATAGATATATAGATAGATACATACATACATACTCACACATACATACACATATGTATTTCATTCAGCTTTAAAAACACATTTTTGAATTTATAGGAGTTATCTAAAATAAACATTTTTGTTGCCAAGACCAAAGAGAATGCTAGATCTAACCAGCAATTGCTATTTTGAACGAACACCTTGTAGAACTAAATGAGCTTGGAGTCAGAGAACTGCTGAATAATAAAGAAAATGATATCTATTGAAGAAACGTATAATAATATCCTTTATGCTGAGTGAGGACTGTGCCGAAGTTTGTCTTTGACATCGGTATTCAGCCAAGATCAGAATTTGACTTGGACTTCAGGCTCTGCTTATGGAAATCTAAGTAGCCAAATGCCTACTTCACCATCACTTCTGACATCCTTGATGTTTTTGCTTAATCTGTGATCATGGGTTTACACAGAGCATATATCAAATCAGGGTAACAGCAACAGCGCTATGAACAATGTATGCCATGCTGAATAATTGTTGCCACCTTAGTATTCTCTCTTAAATACCAGTGAATCTTCTATTTGTAACTTGGAAGCAAAATCTCCTTTGGGGCTTTACATGCTGAAACTCCTATCAGTGAGCTAAAGCTTAAATGTACATTTATTATTATGGGAATGAAATTTTGCAAAGTTACCTGTGAATGCTGTTAATTTCATGTATAAAAACTAGCTTAGGAATAATTAAATGTGTAGGGAAATATTAAAGATATGTTGAGATAGTTTTTGAGAAAATGTAAATGATGTAGGGAGATGGAGATTAAATTACATCATAATTCTAATTGGCTAATTGTTTAGTATACTAACACGCATATATTAAAATGGAATTAACTCCATTTAGGCTATGTGTCTTTTTAAAAAGTTCTATTTGTCAATTCTTTATATGTTGGGGGACACTTAAAAGGAAAATATCAATTTTGTCGAAGTAAAAATGTCATGATCAATAAAACTGAGAAATCATTGTTTTTGTAATAGATATCCAGCTGTAAAACTGCAACCTGTAAAGAATTTGACAGTAAAAATCATGTAGGAATTTTTTATATCAGACGTATTTCTGTACCCCAGAAGTTCATATTTTGGTAGACAAATAGCTAATTTTCCTTCCTGTAATTCAGAATTTGAACAAAATGTGTATTTGGTACACCTCTGAAAATAATATGTTAGGTTTGGCACATTGTAAATGAACACGTGGGTCTCTGAAGGATAGCCCAGAAACTGGAATAATGGTTGCCACTGGAGAGGAATATTGGAGACCCAGAGGTCAGGACTGGTACGGAAATTTAACTTTGTAATGCATATTATTCTCTGTGATTCAATTATTTCGGCCATGTGTATATACTAGTTTTTCAAAATGTAAAATTTTAAATGAGGAGTAAAAACTAATGATAATACTTCAATAATTCAAGTTATTGACTATCAAAATGGTTTAATAAAACAATTGCCAAAATTCACTTGTATAACTCTTAAGTATAAATAACACTAGAAAATAAGCAGAGCACTATTAAATAAGTTAATTAAAATTCACAGTAGACTTACTTTTTATCATAATATATTAAAATTATTTAGTTAAAATTAATTACTAGACAAAATAAAAGAACATGGGAAAAAAATCTTATTTGTGAGTGTGCAGAATCTGCTCGTGTAATTATTACCAATAAGTGAAGCCACTGAAATTTTTAAACCTTGTTTGCCCTAAGGATGTATACTCTAGATATGAATTATCAAATTTTCATTAATTCTTAGCACAGTGCTTGGTACCCAGTAGTTACTCTCCAACTCTGACTCCAGGATTAAAGAATTATTATTAAACTTCTTTATCTCTGGTATTATATGCAATTTGATTAGGAATTCATCTTTTTGATCTTTCAACTCTGGGAAAAACAAATCTTTTAAGGCTTATTTATCATCCTGACAGTGATTGAGAACAAGCCCAAGTCATCATTTATAGGAGAACCAAGTTTCTCAATTTTGGGTGGGCATGAAATTTTTAAATTACATACTTACAAAACTTTTGGGCAGAAATATTGTATTTGTATATCCTTGAAATAGGTTTTTGAAGAAAGCCAAGTAATTTGCACTTAGAGTTTTAAGTTGAGGAGTTCCCATTGTGGGACTAATTAAGCAACCATAGGAAATGGGAGCATGTGAACTTGTAGGCAGGTGGCCAAGGATGGAGTCCTGGGAAGGGGATATGTGGGGAATGACCTGAAAATGTGAGGGAGGTCTGTTACCTACTAGCTCTTTAGCAAGTTGAGCACCTTTCTGTGCCTTACTGTCCTCATCTCTAAAGGGAAAATAATTATTGTTACAATAACAATAGGAATAGTGGTTTGGGCATTACATTATCATGTAGGAAGCATTTGGAAAAGTGACTGGCATATGAGAAGCACTATAAAGTATCTGGTAAACAGAACAAAAACCTGAGAGAGGAGTAAGTTGAGATCAAAAGGGCTGTGGTATAAACAGGAGCTTAGTTTTGCACATGTAAGATTTGAGGCTCTGTTAGGGTTACGCGGAGCTACCAGATAGGCAGCTTTCAATTCAAGGAAGGAACTAGGGATGGAGATGACTTGATGAATCCTGAGCCTATACTTGGTTTTTAAAAACCAAAATGAGGATTTCCCATTGTGGCTTAGCGGCAACGAATCTGACAAGCATCCCTGAGGACGCAGGTTCAATCCCTAGCCTCGCTCAGTGGGCTAAGGATCTGGTGTTTTCATGAGCTGGGGTGTAGGTCGCAGACGTGGCTTGGATCTGGCGTTGCTGTAGCTGCCAGCTACAGCTCCGATTCAGCCCCTAGCCTGGGAACCTCCATATGTTGCAGGTGTAGCCCTCAAAAGACTAAATAAATAAATAAATTCTGAAATGAAATAGTGTAATTGTAAAAGTAATTTGTTGACTTATTTTTTTCCTTCAAATGTATTTGCCGAACACTGAGTTAGAAAAAGAGACTCAAGTTCTCTTTGTTACTAGAATCTTAGAACTGTTTTACTTGCTAACATAAGTCATATGTCTCCAAGATCAAGACCACAGGCCTCTGAAATCTCTTAGATTAACAGTGTTTAGAAGAGTAGCCCTCCATGGAACACAGTCTGGGAAATGCTGAATTTGTTACATTGATGACTAAAAAAGTAAATTGTTTCTTGCGAATCATCAAAATGTAGTTGATTGACTTGTCGTTTCATATTCATAAATAGTTTTGTATCCATGGAAGATAAGTGAACAAGTTGGAGTTGTGAATACTTTGTCTCATGAGCAATATGATAGTTTAAAAAATTTCCCCTTAAATTACCTGCAATTAGAATCATCTGTGGAGCTGCAAAAACAATTGATGCCTGTGTCTTACCTTCAGAAATTGTGATTTAATTTGTTTGGTCAGAGCACTGGAAGTTTTAAAAGATCCCCAAATGATTCTAATATGCGGAGAACCACTCTGCTAACGAGAATCTCTTTTTGACATTGTTTATTTTCTGCTTCTTATCTATAATATTTAAAATATTTAAAGTTTAAATATTTAAATTATATAAGTATTTACTATTAAGATACTTAATATTTTTAGGGAGTTCCCATTGTGGCTTAGCAGAAACAAATCCAATTAGTAACCATGAGGTTTCAGGTTCGATCCCTGGCCTCATTCTGTGGGTTAAGGATCTGTCATTGCCATGAGCTGTGGTGTAGGTCAAAGACACGGGTCAGATCCTGTGTTGCTGTAACTGTGGCGTAGGCCGGTGGCTGCAGCTGCAATTAGACCCCCAGCCTGGGAACCTCCAAATGCATCTGGTGTGGCCCTAAAAAGGAAAAATAAAATAAAATAAAATAAAATAAATAAATAAATAAATAAATAAATTTAATGCTTTTAAAATATAATATTCTTTTAATTAAGGATCATTATTTGTATGATGAACGGGTTATTTATCAAATATTTATGTGCCTACTACTCACTACCATATCATTGTGATATCATGGTGATACCTCTAATTGTCAATGCAAATGAATGGGATAATGGTAATAATATACTTTCAGAAGATAAGCAGGTACATAGGTTAAGTAAATCATTACTAAAGTTCAAAAACTAAATTATTAATAACATTTTTAACTTATATAGTCTCTAAAATATCTGAGTCTTTACCCAAATTATAAAATGTTTTTAGCCACTCAATCTGTTGGAATCAACTAGTACCATTCAAAATTCTTTAAACATTGGCCTTACAGGAGAGCAGTGCTCATAAATAGTTTACCTTTTAAGAGTCACGAGGTAAAGTCCAAGGTATCTTTGAGAACTGATTGAATTGGTTTTAATCCATTAAATCAACAACTGTTAAGCACATGCCAGGCACTATTCTAGGCACTGGAGGTATACCCATAAAAAAGAAACCCCAACTCTTAGTAAGTGGTGGAGTGAGACTGATGAAAACAAGTACAACAACTAACATAGAGCCTGATAAATGCTCTAAAGTAAAATAAAATAGGGTAAGGCCATAGGGAATGATAAAAGGCAAGTAGGGAGGGGCAGTGGTTGATGGTGTGGTCAGAGAGAAGTGAGCCTCACACTACCTGAGTGAAGGGAGGGAGGAGGCATGAGAAGATTTGCAACCAGAATGGCCCAGAATGTAAGGGCAGCCAGAGCCAAAGCTAGAAAGGGAGCAAAAGTTTGATGTATTCACGAAACAGCAGAGGCTAGTATAAGAGAATGAAATGCAGGGAGAGTGATGGATGAGGTCAGAGAGGCAGGCAAGAGCTAGATAATAAATGCTGGCACCTCAGAGGCCACAGAAAGGTTTCTTGGGTGGTTTTTTTTTTTTCTTCTTCTTATTTTTTTGTCCTAAGTGTTCTGGAACGCCAGTGGAAGCTTTGCCTGAGAAGTTCCATAGCCTAAATTACCTTTAAAGAGAATAATTGGGCTGATATATGAAGAATAAGTTATACAAAGGCAAGGCGAAAACAGGAAGGCAGTCCAGAAGCTATGGCAGAAATCAGGCCAAGCGTAGAATGTGGAGCAGAGAGGCAGCAGGTGAGATGGTGAGCGTTCTGATGCGGAAGACGAGCTGATGCTCTCAGAGAGAAACATTTGCTAATGGAGTTTTACTGTTAGGACACCCAGCACACGAAGCCAGGTAATCAAAAAGTCACAGTCAATTTCAGAATCCTAGGTTAAAGCAAGAATTAAAATAATTATTAACGATCTTCATATAGAAATTATTTCCTATGTGACAGAAATACCTTTACTAATCCATCCTCCTAGTTATAGAAAAAAAAATACAGTTTTGAATAATTTGGGGAACCTGAGTTATACTGTCTTTACTTTAAGACATAGTCTCAGACTACGTTTTAAAATCTTGAGGGGCCAGAATCAGCAAAATGATAGCTTTCTGTAAAAAAAGGTCCGTTTGAAATTGTGGTAGGCATAGCAATTTAAAGTTACCACTGTGACAAATCATTTGACCAGAAGTTGTATTTGGAACAGTGAGAACTTTCTTCCTGTGGGCTACTTATGGCTATGTCTAGATCAATGATTTTTCCATGTGCAGAGGTAAGGATGCGGGGGCTTTTCTCACTATCATGTTCTGTTCTCTTTCACTGGTCTCTTCTGCCTGTTTCATCTCACTTCACTCCATGCACCTCTCAACTGATCAGCACCACTATAGCATCTGATATGGGGGTAGGGTGGGGGGGGGGGATAGTTTGATTAGCATCCTTTTAGTAGATGTTATAGATAAATATAGTTATAAAGCATATAGATTTTGGAGCCACAGGGCATCGAGTTTGAATTCTGTCCACTGGTTATGAGCTTAGTGTTTCGGACAACGTATTTAATCCATCTGAGCCTCCATGTCTTCATCCATAAAATGTATTAATTCCTAATTTCAGGTGATATTAGCTGAGATTAGGAATGTAAAGCATCAGGAGTACCTGTTGTGGCTTAGTGGGTTAAGAACCTGACTAGTATCCATGGAGATGTGGGTTCCATCTCTGGCCTCACTCAGTGGGTTAAGGATCAGCATTGCTGAGAGCTGGGGCCTAAGTCACAGATGTGGCTGGGATATGGCATTACTATGGCTGTGGCAGAGGTCAGCAGCTCCGATTTGACCACTAGCCTGGGAACTTCCGTGTGCCATGAGTGCAGCCCTAAAAAAGACAAAAAAAAAAAAAAAAAAAGTATGTAAAGCACCAAAGTAGATGCTCAGTAAATGATAGCAATTGTTCGTATATTTTTTCAGTTTATCTTCATTCAGTACTTTTCATATTTTTATACTTTTATTATGGTTGATTTGCAGTGTTCTGTCAATTTCTGCTGTACAGCAAGTTATACATATATAGTGACCCAGTTTATATGGATATAGCAACCCAGTTATACGTATATATGTGTGTATATATATATATGTGTGTGTGTGTATGTACATATACACACACACACACATGCGCATTCTTTTTCTCATATTATCTTCCATCATATTCCATCACAAGTGATTGGATATAGTTCCCTGTGCTATACAATAGGACCTCATTGCTTATGCACTTCAAATGTAGTAACTAGCACCTACTAACCCCAAACTCTCAGTCCATCCCACTCTCTCCACCTCCCCCTTGGCAACCACAAGTCTGTTCTCTATGTCAATAAGTTTGTTTCTATTTTGTAGATAGTTTCATTTGTGCCATGTTTTCGATTTCACATGTAAGTGTTATCATACAGTATATGTCTCTTTCTGACCTACTTCACTTAGAATGAGAATCTCTGATTCCATCCATGTTGCTGCAAATAGCATTATTTTGTTCTTTTTTATGGCTGAGTAGTATTCCATTGTGTATATATACCACCTCTTCTTAATCCATTCATTTGTCAATGGACATGCAGGTTGTTTCTCTGTGTTGGCTGTTGTAACTAGTGCTGTAATGAACATAGGGGTGCATGTATCTTTTTGAATTATAGTTTTGTACAGATATATGCCCAGGCGTGGGATTGCTTTTAGTTCTATATTTAGTGTTCTGAGGTACCTCCATACTGTTTTCCATAGTGGTTATACCAATTTACATTCACACCAACAGTGTAGGAAGGTTCCCTTTTCTCCATGCCCTCTCCAGCATTTGTTATTTGTAGACTTATTAATGAGAGCCATTCTGACCAGTGTGAATAAAATATTTTAGGAGCAAAGGCATTCATGTAAGACTGCCTGCATTTAAATCACAGCTTTTTCATACGTAAGCTTTGTGACCTTAGATATATTTTTGAACGTCTCTCTCACTTTGTTTCCTTATCCATAAATTAACTGGTTATGATAAAAATGTCAACTCTATTGGATTGTAGTAAGGATTAAAAAGCATAAGGTATATAAGGAATATATGAAGTCACAGTACTTTGCATTTATAAGCATTATTTTATAAGTCGAATACTATAAACAAAAGTTTCTCAAGTCCCACTTCAAAATTACAGCTAGGGGAGTTCCCATTGTGGCTCAGCGGGTTGAGAATCCAACTAGTATGCAAGAGGATGCATAGGTTCAATCCCTGGCCTCACTCATTGGGTTAAGGATCTGGCCTTGCCACGAGCTGCAGCATGGGTCACAGATGTGGCTCTGTTTAGGCTGTAGCCGTGACATAGGCTGGTGGCTGTAATTGCAGCTCCAATACAGTCCTTAGCCTGGGTACTTCCATATGCCGTGAGTGCAGCCCTAAAGAGGAAAAAAAATTACAGTTAAAAGCTAAAAGATTGTACCTAGCCTTTCTATTTTCATTCCTCATAAATCAGGTAAATTTGCATAACCTGAACCAGTGAGTTGTTTAAAAAGAGTAGTTGATTTATTCTATCTACCAGACATAAAATGAAGAAGTTTAGATCTTATATGCTTAATTGGCCCATATAGGTAAGCATATTGGCATTTTTAGGACCTTAATATGAAATTCACTTGTATCCTTTACCTCTCTGAAAAATATCAAAATTGCCAGATAATTGTCAAGTCTATTTTTCTTTTGAGTTGAGTGTTTACTGTTTTCCTCTGACATTTTTGTTTTCCCTCCTTACTTTTTTCATTTCTTTTGACATGTATTATTTCCAAATGTACTTGTCTTTCAGTTTCTCACTGATAAAAACTTAATACTACCAATAAGTAAGACCTACTGTTGAAAGTTGAATAGTTTTCATTTGCAAATGGAACTTGCTGTGTTTTTTCTATTAATCCTTGATATTATTCCCAATACTGTTATTTCTAGTTCTAGTCTCAAATTGGTAGTCTTTAGCAAATAACTGATTGTTCAAGAGAAAAGCTATAGTGCTGATGGTGTAAAGTGATTGACTACTGTATTTTAATTGTTTTGGTAACATCACTTTTGTTGTTGGCATTAGTCCAGTAATAATACTGAGCTTATGTTATAAACTTTACTGTGTTATATTGGTGGGGCTTTCTTTCCTTTTGTAGCTGGCTTAAGTCCTGCTGAGATTCAGCAGTTATGGAAAGAAGTGACTGGAGTTCACAGTATGGACGACAATGGCATTAAACACGGAGGGCTAGACCTCACTACTAACAATTCCTCCTCGACTACCTCCTCCACCACTTCCAAAGCATCACCACCAATAACCCATCATTCCATAGTGAATGGACAGTCTTCAGTTCTAAATGCAAGGCGAGACAGGTAAATCTCATGAGATTTATTCCATAGCTATGACCAAATTTTACTTTCAACACTTGTAAACTTAAAAATAATGGGTTGTTCCTAACAGGGGCAAAATATGTAGAACCACAAATTACAGTAGAAACCAGAGTTCCTGTTGTGGCTCAGAGGAAACGAATCTGACTAGTATCCATGAAGACGCAGGTTCCATACCTGTCCTCGCTCAGTGGGTTGAGGATCTGGCGTGGCTGTGGCTGTGGCATAGACCAGCGGCTATGGCTCCGATTCAACCCCTGGCCTGGGAACCTCCATATGCCACGGGTGCGGCCCTAAAAAGAACAAAAAAGAAACCTTTAGATTATCTTGTATATTATTTTCATTTTAAAAAGTTTAATACCAGCAGTTTTATGGATAGAGGGAGGAACTTCTTGAAGAGAGTTATTTTTTTGTAAGTACATGTGGAATTATTGTGTCAATATATGTTTAATGGTTGAGATGTTGTGATTAGCCTGATTGACAAAATAAGAATTTTTTTTAGCATTTTTAAACTTAAGAACCAATTTCAAATAATTAAAGATACATACATATACCCCTTAATACATGTTACAGATATATACTTAGAAATCAGAGAATAGACACACATAAACAAAATAAACACAGGTATAATAAACCAGAAGATAGAAGGTCTGGTTTGCCTTTTTTTCTTGTGGTAACATGATGGAATTATAAACGTATAGTAATAATGAAGGTGGTAACTTTCTGAATAAATTTGATTCAAAATTCATTAAAAAATTTTTTTTTCTACAGTAACCAACCCTAAGTACATTATATTAGATACTTTTTCAACGTACGGTTTTAGTTGTGTAAAAACAGCCTTTGTAAAAGGAGCACCCATGTATTTTTGTCTGTCTAGTTCTATTTGGTCAGGCATATGGTTATCTACTTAAATCCTTTAATGTAATTTAAATCAAATACGTTAAGCTAAAATATTGCTCAACATGGAAAGTATCTTTTTTGAAGATAAAACATAAGTGTAGGATTTCTTAACAGAGTAGCAAAGTCTCCTATGTTATGTAGCTGTAAAATTCATATTTAAGTGTAGTAGATTGACAGTGTTCTATTATGTAATATGAAAACCTACCTAACTGTAACAAACTCTCTCATAAACAAATATTTTTTCAAAGAAACATATTTAATTACAGTACAGTTTAAAATAGGATAGTCTAATTTGGTAATGTTTTGGTCTTTGAGTATCATGAAAAATTTTTCTTGTTAGCTTTCATTGTTATAAAACGGTATGCCTTTGAATGCTTTCATGCTGTTGTTTTAATTGAGAGTAATTTGATGATTATATATCTCAGAAGTTGGGTGATGTCTCTAGGATGTGTCTATGTGATGTAATATTCACCTATCAAATGTCTTTGACAATTGTAAAAGCATATAACTAATGAATACTGTTCCAAAGCAGAAGTTTTTTAGTCAATTATAACTAGCTGAAATATATGTGGTTCACACATAAATATTAAACAATTTAAATGAGTCTCAAGGTCTATATCTTCTCTAAAATGAACATTTCAAAACGCTTATGGTGATTTTCCTGATACTTTCTTAAATGCATAGGTGTTTTTCTCTTGACCACACATGACTATATATATTTTATTTAGAGGTAAATGTAACATTAAGGTCATATGGCAGGATTAGCATATGATATTATACAGTCCTCTTAGTTTTTCATCCTTTATTAACAGTCATCTTTGGCTCTATTTCTCCTCTAATTGGAACATCATCTAGCCTTGGCAGTTGAACTATTCAATAGAACGATTAAATTTTTCTGACTGCTCTGAGCTGAATTGACCTGTTTTGACCTGTTTGTCACTGATCGTAACCTGACAGGCGCTAGCAGCCTGCAACGATTATGACTTTCTGAGATGAATCTGATGCCCTGTTCTTTTGCTACAGCTCGTCACATGAGGAGACTGGGGCCTCTCACACTCTTTATGGCCATGGAGTTTGCAAATGGCCAGGCTGTGAAAGCATTTGTGAAGATTTTGGACAGTTTTTAAAGTAGGTTTTTTACCTTTTTTTTTAGGGGAGGGAGTGGATTGTATGGGAGGTTTAGACACGTTGTTGTAAATAAACAGAAGAAAGCTGAAGGAAGAAACCAAAAGGTCCATCATAAGGCACACTGTAAGTTCTGTGTGTTCCAACAAGTGTGTAGCAAAGTCAAACCAGGAAAGTTAACTCTTCATCTTTACCTTTTTGTGAGACTATTTTATAAGTCATCCAATAAAGATTTTTGAATGAATGAAAAATCATAGCCTATTATAATACCGTTGTTAATAATTGGAAGGCATGTTTGCAAGATTCACTTAAATTTCAAGATTTCAATAAAAATTTCCAGTAAAATTATGAGAAGTCATATAATATATATATACATACCTGCATATATATAAGCACACATTATATACATATATTTAAACAAAAGACATTTTAAGGGTTTATTTTTTTATTGCAGACTTTATATTTCTTTGAATAATATTTGATGTATTTATTTAACAAGAATAAAAGTGAAATTACTAGTAACTAAAATTTTAAGAGAACTATATTTTCTCCATGTTGTTACTTGTTGCCCTGAGAATCATAGAGAAACATACATGGCCATATCATTTTATGTTAGATTATATGGCTTCTCTAGCCTAAAATAAAAACTTTGCATATCCTTCATTTCTTCATACATGATAATTTATTTTTTAATGCATAAAAGGTTCTTTTTCAAACGAGAATATGCATCTTTTGTGAAACATTTTCCATGCACAATTTCAGTATACAAGAGATCTAAACAGAGGGCTACAGATAGCTTTATGGAGATGAGTAACTTCACAGGCAGAGACTCTTATGTTGTCATGGAGCAGCTAACAGGGTGAATGAACTGTTTCATGCTTCATCAACAATTAAGTTAATTAGCTCATTTGAAATTGCACTGCTTTGTTGCCAGGATGTTGGCAGAAACATCAAAAAGATGTGTTTACAAATGGTAGACTACAGGGTATAGAGCAAAAGCACCTTAACAACAAGGCACAAGTACTTGGCATCATAATAACTTTATAACTGAATTACAGTAAGATTTCCTCAAGGATTTTTTTAACCTTTTAAAAATTTCTGACCAATTAAAAGAAAATGCACTCCTATATTGCTATGGTTTATAACTACCTTAAATGAAAATTTGTACTCCTGTTATCAAAAACAGTTGTGAGCTACCATTTTGTTGGGTAGGAAACTGATTTGAGTGTCTTAAATAAGAAAAGTACTTAAAATGTTATGTAGCTTTGCTGAAATTTTCCTAAGGAACAAAAAATTTGCAAAAACAAAGACAGAATATAGGGATATTAATTCATTAAACAGCTAATTTCCTAGTTCCTCACTAGAGTGTATTTGTCCTTATTAATGCTTTATTATTCCTTATCATTATGCCACTCTTTCTTAAATATGGCCATTTAAACTTTAAAACTAGCTTAATCATCATACATTTTATTGCTCTAAGTTGTTGTTTCAGATAAAATTCAAAATCTTTTAAGAAAAATGTCTTTCTTTCAATGTGATGTCCTTTATAGCACATGGAAAGGAGCATTTTTGTTCACCTCAAAATATTTATACATATTTTTATTACTAACAAATTTATAAATAGGAACTCTCATCTTGCCCTCCAAAGCTCTTTTTCATATTCATGTTGGTGCTTTTTAAAAACTGAAGAAGTTACAATTAAAGCATTTCCTTTCAATTAAGTATCAACTTTGGTTCCAAAGACTGACCATTTTTCCAACCCATTAACTTTATAGGGATGACAGAACAAATGACAGTAGATTTTAAGGCCTTTCTTTTAGTCCAGTTTTCTTGTGATATGCTTACATTCTCGAAGTCAAAAGATCTGTGATAAATTCTGTTAATAGAACTAATACCATATACTGTACTGAGATGAAGTGTTAATTAAACATATTTTCATACTGTCATTGTCCTTTTCTTAAAATGTGTGGAAAATTTGAAGGGAAGTAAAATAATACATTTTATTAAATTAATTTCAGTTATTCAGGAAAAAACAGTTGACTTCGTGTCTGTGTGGAAAGTGAATTGAAGAAGGCATCACCACCAATCCAAATTTTCTTGGAATGATTTTGCTTTTCTTTTGTAATAATGGAGAGAATCGGGAGTCTTGGCGGGGGTGGGGGGATGTCAGACAAGTCAGAAAGCTGTAAAGGGTTTTAGCTCTCAGTTTTTTTGTTTATCCATTTTCTAGAAATTTTGTGCCCAGTGTTTATTATAAAAGTTTTTTGGGAGAATACTGTGGTGGCATTTTTATTTCTAAAATGCCTGGAAATAAATTGTATAGCTTGAGCTGTCCTCTGAGATCAGACAGCTTATCCATTGGTTTGAAATAAGAGGAAACCATCCATTATTACTGTTTAGCCTATGTAGGTTTAATAACAAAGGATAATAGAAAATATATTCAGTCCCAAATTCCCTTTCTCACATTATATCCAAACAAACTTGTATAATTCCTCTATTTTTGCCTAGCACCAAATGAAATGCCACCAGAGGATGTATGCTTATGAAGAACATACATATTCTAAGCCATATGTACATATATATTCTTTAATATTCGATTGAAATTTTTCTATTGAATTTTTTAAAAAAAGACTAATTAGAAACATTCGTAATAGCAACGATGAAAGCAGAAAAATAAAAGAATGAAGAGAAAAGTCTAGATTAAAAAAGTGTGTAGGAAAATTTTTGAATTACTGTAAAGTAGGCATTGACAGAAGCTAACCATTTTTCAGATCACTCATTGAGGTTCTCCCTAGATGACTAAAAGCATTTCATATTAGTTCTTCATTATTGTCTTATAAATGTCAAGGTACAATAACATCCCACAAAACTTTAGTGTAGTTTGTCTGCAAAATTAATTATCATTCCATTGGCCCTAAGTCAGCTCGAATGTAGATGGATTGACTTTTAGAGTTTAAACGAAAATGTTTACAATAGAACATTCAAGTTGGCAGACAGGCATTCTTGAACCCACATATACAGTTCCTAGCAAACAAAACATGTTCTGAGGTACAAAGATAGAAACACTTTTTGAAGAAAGGCAAAATAGTTAGTGTCAATAAAATATCAGTGTATTAAAGAGCACTTAGTTGATAGAGGAATTAAGTTTATTACAGACAGTAAAATTTTAAGGTTTGACACTGTATAAATAGCAATAGAAAAGGTGGTCGAAACAGAATAGTTTATTTAATGGAAATTTGTTATCATTTATCTTCCAGCTGACTACTCTAAAAATTATGCTCTTACTTAGTGTGTATTGTCTATTTCTTTGTCTTTGACTAGGCAGCATGGCTACAAAATTATGACCTCAAGAAGGCATTCTTTGAACTTGTCAGAATGTTGTTTCTTTTGGTGACAGTGCCCCCATCTCTCAAAACTAAGGCATCTCACATAATCAGCTAAATGAATAGTGACAGCTAACATTTTGTATTTAAACTCCTGTCAGTGTTTAAACATAAAAAGCTTGATGCAAAATAAATCAAACACCAGTGATATGCAAGTGAAACATTTTGTTAAAACAGTCTCTGACATACTTGGATTTAAGTCTGATCCCTTTTTAGCTTATAAAATGCTATAACTTTAAGTGATTTTGAAAAATCTAGAGGTTAAAATTGAATTGCTAATCTGAGGTGTATATAATTGAAGTTACCACATGCATTCATAACCTTAAAAGCTTCATTAAAGATAATTGTACATTAAATAAATTGGAAGGATCCTGTCCTACTTTTGGTCTTCCTGAAACACTTGCTTAATTGTTTTTAGAAAGACTTGCCCTATTTACGTGGTTTTTTTCCTAGTTAACACTACCTACCTAGCACACAGATTCAATGCAGTTTTGAAAGAACGTCAGTCGACCACATCATTTATTCCATTTTGAAAACAAAAATCAATATCCCTATAAAGTGACCCATAAATTAGAACTGGCTCACACAATGTTTGTTCAGTGCTGCCTTTCTGAAGGCACCCTTTGCATTTTTTCTTCACCTCTCTGTTTGAACTGCAGTCTCGGTAAGAGGCTCATTAGGGGACATTAGGGACTGGAGCTAACCAGAATTCCAGAGCTTGCTTTGCTCTTATTAATGCATAGTAGAGTAGAATGCATTTAAATATTTCATAGGCATTCAGTAATTTGTGTGTAATCGCCTTGTTAGCAGACCAGTAGAAGTAGAACAGGCCTGTGAAATGGTGTTAGTGATTGCATGGGTAATTTACAGACCTTTGCCATCAGAAAGAGTATTATTGTTGGCTAGTATGAAGCTGTGAAATAGAACTAGCAATAAGTAAAAAAAGAAACTTAATAAAGGTTTTGTAACAAGCATCTTCAGGGATAACAACCCCACTTGGTCCTTTTGAAGCAGCTATAATTTATGACATAGGCAATATATCAAATGCATAAGATAGTATTATGGAGCATTCATATGAAAAGGGTATTTGCAACATTAGTTCCAACTTCCTGCAAGGGACATGATTAAATGATTAATGAAATGTCCCTTTGCATATGCATTTTGAAACAGCAATTAGGCACTGACTGAGAAAATCCACCAATCCTCTCATTTTTCAGTATTATCTCATTCTTGATTTATAAATCATAGAGAATTTTTGAATAGCAATATGTAGTACCTGAGATAGTTACAAAAACATAAAAGAGAATAATTTGGGCACAAAATAGTCATAAATACATAAATTCATAATTTAATGTTAATACTCGGCCTATTTATTTAGTCGTATTGCATTGTATTTATATCCGACACTATTTCTGTACTTTGATTGGCATAATTAAGTAGGGGGAATGAATAGGCACTATTATTTTACATATCACTGGTAAACAATAGCGAGGAAAGGAGAAGGGAGATGTGGCAGAGGTATGTATGTGTTTTTCAAGTTCTCAGTAATCCACTGGAGGCTGTTCTATAAATGATCATTGAAGGGCTGCAAGCTAGCCTATAATTACAGGAAAGAAAGTGGCAGCTCTGGCATTTCATAACTATGTGTCCTCGAAAAGTGCTTTGTGAGTTTGTCACCAATGATAATTTAGATAGAGGCTCATTACTGAACATCACAACACTTTAAAAACCTTTCGCCTTCATACAGGAGAATAAAGGACTATTTTAATGGCAAGGTTCTTTTGTGTTCCACTGAAAAATTCAATCAAGACAAAACCTCATTGACTATTATTGTAGTCTACAGTCTCTATTCTAATAAAAGCTGCATAGATAAATTGAATAGGTCTCTAAGACCCAAGTATATAATGCAAACATTTTGTACTTTTTTTAGTTCTTTAAATATAGGATAATTATTATCACTAAGGAGTAAACAAATATATAAAAAAAAACCTTTTTAAAAAGTAATTTCTTGCAAAAATAAACATGCAAAACTGAATATATCTTTGCTCCCCAAACTGTATATCCGAGTTGTCTTCTTCTATATACACCCTAATCTTTGTGTAGAGCTGAAGCATTTTTAAAAATAAGCATTTAGACTGATCGTGGAATAAATATATGTGTGTTCCTCAAGAGTTCAGGGTGAAAAAAACCGTAAGAAAATACAGCAATATCAAGCCTTAGGACTACAGCTCCCACTCTAGTACATTGATGGCAAATTGACTCATTGCTCATTACAATTGGAGGGAACGGGAGAAGCAATTTTTAAAGGTCTGGTTAATGAGGAATTTGTGATGTCCCAAACTAACCTCTGGTTTACTGTACCAGTCCCTGCCTTCTTTTCAGAAAGCATGAGTGAATTTTAGTTTTCGTTACAGTTAGTTTCTAAACCAAACCAAACAGAGCTGGTCTAAGAGCAGACAGGTGGAGTGGAAGTGCCTCTCCTCCCTGTAACCACACACCTCAGACCTGAGCTGGTACACCTCGCTATTGTAGTCCTCAGTCTCTTTTCAACCAAGAATGACAACTGTGCTAAGACAACATGGAGGTTTTGTTGTTATGATCAGTGAAGAGGTATTGAAATGAACTGATTTAATCTACCAAGAGATGGCTCATTGTCTGTCGGACAAAGATTTCTAATTGCTCGACCTGGATCTACTAACAAATAAACCTATGTATTTATAAATTAGTCCTTTCTCAGAAACGTCAGTTTAAATCTTCTTCAATGGGTTGCATATTTGTCTAATTTTTATGTTTCAATATTAATTTCAAGCAATGTAGGTAAATAATCTAAATGGGCACAAAAGTATACTTGCTGAATTTAGTAGAATTATGGCTGCACTGAATTTTTCTTACCTTTCTAAATGATACTTGAGCCCAAATAGAAAAATCTGTAAATTCTTATTTAATTTTGTGAATATTTTGTTTAACATTTCACGTAGATGTGTGGATGAGAGTGTCTCTTAAGTTGGTGCCTTAGTTTGCCTGTTTGCCTGTGAAATAGATATGACAAAGGATATTAAATTACTTGAAGATTTTTTTTTAAGTTTAAGAAGGCAGCAAATAAATGATATATTACAGATTACATGTTCATTGGTGATGCTGCTCTACTAAATTACTTTTGGTGTATCAACATACCACTCATTAAAGAGACCTTTTTAAACGGTATGAAATAATAGTAATAGACTACTACGTAATCAAGATCAGAGTAAGAGCATGAGAATGTCTTATCTTTTCTCTACTCTTCTGTAAGATTAAGACAGATGTCTCCCCAATAGGACACTGGACATGAAATGTCAGTCTTACCCTTCTGATTATCAGAATCTTCATTGCGCTTTAATTATTAGTAACTGCAAGTGATCATTCTTCATAAGTATTGATGTTTCCATGGAGTGGTAATTTGCCAGCTTTCCATAATTCACACCACATCCTGGTGAAATAAGACATCACTCACTAAATAACATCACAGGAGCCACAAACTGTTTTAACAAAAATGGGATAGAGAATTGTCTTTGTTCTCCTCAGAATCACTTTCGGTTCATATATTTATAAGGTACCTTTCTTTTTTGAACAAAAATGGCATGAGTATATGAAATACATCCAGTGATTTCTACTATTATTCTGCCCATGGTTTGGGGAAAATATTTTTTGTAAAAACAGATAAGCTTAGAGATAATGACATTTTCTGCTTTTTAAAGGGTGTCTTTATATTGCATAAATAATTTTCACTAAACGCACAAGCATATTTAAACTTTTTTTGGTATCATTTCAAGGTGTTCTTTTTTCCCACTGTGGACGAAATAGGATTTCAGTGGTTGTTAAGTGAAGCATATGCCACTGAGATAGATGTGGCTTAATACTGCATTTGTGTTATGTGTTTGTTTAGGCACCTTAACAATGAACACGCCTTGGATGACAGAAGCACTGCCCAGTGTCGAGTGCAAATGCAGGTGGTACAACAGTTAGAGATACAGGTTTGTCAAAGACCCCCTCGATGAACTCCTTTTGCAGACTTCTGGTTATTAAATTGAGGACTGGGCAGATCCTGTGTCTTGTGACACAGTAACTCCTAGAAGTACATGAAATTTTAGATTGTTTATGATAATGATGGTAATGATTGATAATTCGGGGGGGGGAGGGTTGCTGTAGTTTAATGTACTTACCATGTGGACTTATATAACCTTTAGACTACATCATATGTATTTGGCCATCCCAAAGGAGTCACATTTAAGTTTGCCCTAATAAAGGTTATATCAAACCCCGTAATTGGATATGATTTTATCACAGAGGCAGTTTTTATATGAGCTAATCTTGATTTTTTTTTCCCCAGGAGATTTTATATTATAGCAAAAAGGCTTTACAATATCATGCCTTGTTTTAATACCTCCCCCCCAAAAAAAAACCCAAAAGACAAAAAAACTTTCTCTTTTCCACCTCTAGTGTATTTTAAATAAAGAACTTGTCAGAATTCTCAAGACTTATCTTAGAGTAATGGCAAATCATTTATAATATCACAGATGGTAATAAATGTATCGCTATAATATATAAATATGTATAAATGTATTGTATCACTACAATGTATAAATATGTATAAATGCTGCTGGCTTAAGAAAAATTACTGTTAATATTGAAACAGAATTTGGCCAAAAATAAATAGACTCACAAAATTGATCAGAAAGCAATTATATCACCCTCAGTATCCTTTTTCCTACATTTATCCTAACCCTCTAAAACTTCTTTAATATTTCGCCTTAAAGATTATTTTTTCTCAGCCGAACCAGTACCTTGTTTCATTTAATTAAACGTACAATTTATTTGTCTTCACACTTTACTACGTCTTCAATTGTTTGAAATTTATCATTCACTAAACCCTTGAATGTCATTGCTTGTTTCCAGAGAGCTGCTAAAAATACTTTATTTTTACTTGTAAAATAATCAAGAACACAGAAAAGCATCATTGTGGCTGTCGTTTAAAAAGCCTTTTTATAAACTTGTTTACCATTTATAAAAGGCAGACTCACACATAAGAGTTGGGCTGATACAGTCTGCAGTGTGACCAATTATGCTTCCTTTTTTTTCTTTTCTTTTCTTTTTCTTTTTCTTTTTTTTTTTTTTTTTTTTTTTGGGCTGCTGTGTCTGACTGATGGAAAAGTAAGGTCCGTCACTTGTAATGAGACCCAGTGCAAGTGTAGATGCCTACTCTGTGGCAGAGTTCAGCGTTTCACACTGCCTGGTCTCTGTCACTCTATTGAATTAGATTGATGATGGCAGATTGCAGGGGGCACTAACTGGACCTCAGTGGGAATGCATGAAGTGTGGAGACAATCCTGGCAGGCACTTCGCTTTGAGAACCCTTCACCCCTTCACAGCTGCTGGCACAAGTCCATTGCTAACAGTGTCCACAGGACTTTAAAGAGACACCATGGGCCTTCTAATTTATGGTTTCAGCAACTTGTTACTGTCGAGGCAACTGTGACCTCAATTCTCTTATTGACAAAAAGATGAAGTGTTATTTGTTTTCTCTGACCTTTTAACATAAGGAAAGCTATAAAAGTTTCCCCCCTTCCATAGCTAAAGTTGCATTTCCTCGCAGATAAGTTCCCCCGGACACAGACTTTTATATGCAGGAATCATTACTTGGAGACAAGCTCAGTGATAAGATGTATCACTGCAATAAAATAGCTGTATCAGTCATTTCTAAAATGCTTCTGATCTCACTCTTTCTTAACAGCTTTCTAAAGAACGCGAACGTCTTCAAGCAATGATGACCCACTTGCACATGCGACCCTCAGAGCCCAAACCATCTCCCAAACCTGTAAGTGCATATTGCTTTATAAACAGTAAATAGCTCTACCGATGTAACAGACTAAGAAAATGAACAATTTAGGGACAGTTAGAAAACAATGAGTGTGATGAAAAATATGGCAATAAAAGGAAAGGAAAATGCAATCGCTTGTCAAATTGTATGTTTCTTTTAAAGTAATGCTATCTTTTACAAAATCTATCCAATCTACACCGTGGGTGACACTAAACAAAGTACACCTATCAGTGCGCAAATCACCGCCTTGAGGCTGAAGCCAGAGAGAATATCTTTCTGTGATAGGTTTACAGATATTAAAAGGAAACCCACTTTTGTGCAACCTGAGAAGCAGTAACAGGACAAATC
>NC_139400.1:40242500-40265000 GCF_054392235.1 Sus scrofa | reverse complement strand
CATTGCAATTAGATAGATTTTTTTTTTTTTTTTTTTTGCATCTGATTTGGAAGCGCATCTGGAAAGTCGGTTGACACCCTCTTCATTTCCCTAGGCTGCCTTGGCAGAGAGCAGTTTACCTTTGCTAAGTAACCCTGGACTGATCAATAACGCCTCCAGCGGCCTGCTGCAGGCCGTCCACGAAGACCTCAATGGTTCCCTGGATCACCTCGACAGCAACGGGAACAGCAGCCCGGGCTGCTCACCTCAGCCGCACATGTAAGTGTGGCTGACAGACCCCGTAAGGGGGCAGAACCTGTATTCACCTACTTCTGAAGTGAGGAAGTCTTCTTAAGTCTTTTTAACAGCACATTAGTAAAAACTGCAAGTTTAAATGGAGTTAAACTGCACCGCGTTTGTGTTATGAGACAGTGTATCGGAATTGGTTTTAAGACACCTTTTAGATTCTCTCCAATGTCCTATAATTATCGTCCTAGCCATCGCCTACGAATGCTTAGTGCCACTAACATTCTCTTGGGTGTAAAGTGGTATCTAAGATGAGTCTCCATCTTACGGGTCATTATCACAGTTTGGTTTGTATGGTGCAATAAGAATATTCATGATGGAATAAGTTGTCGTAATTTTTACTACTATTACAGGTCTCTAAACCATTTATGAACTGTAGGCAAGATATTGCCCATTTTTATAAACCGTAAAATGCAAAGTTTAACTGTTACCCACAGTTTACATAGAAGCTAGTAAAGTGTAACTTTTTGCCTGTCTTATAAATCAGTGTAATTACATATTCAACTTTAATTACTGGTGCGTCTGTATTGGCAAGGTTTATATGTTATATTTTATGCAAGACTACGATTCCTATTAATATTTAGCAGCTAACTATATCATTAATTACTCTAAAATCTTTCCCCTACCATCTTTTTAATGGAGCTGCGAGAGTAGATGTATTAAAAATTGATGTATTGTGGATTTCAGAAATGTATATGACACTTTAAAAAATGCCTGGCCTTATTCACTAGGCTAAGTGTATCAGTTTCTTGTTTACTAAAAAGTAAGGACCCCGTTAGAACTTACAGTTCAGGGGGAAAAATTAGAATCTGAATCCTGCACCAGCCATTCAGTTGTCAGAATGAGTCGCAATGTATGTCCATACCTCTGAGAGTTCAGCATCGCATGCTTCTAATTTCAAGTCACTGAGGTAAGAATTATATATACTTCCTCTTATTCTTCTATCTTCTCTCCCTAATTTTGCACCCAGTATCTAGTCAAAGGCCTGAAAGGGAATTACGGTCTTTCTAGGTGCCTTTTCCTTTTGACCTTTCGCAGGATATTATTTTTGTTGACCCTTTAGACAGCTTATTCTCTTTGACATATTAATGTCTTTAAGACCATGCGCCTAATTGCTTTATAGCCCTTTTACGCCATCACCTTTGTGAAAAACACGCGGTGAACATTACTGTGTTTTATCAGGTTCCAAACCATTGCTTTTTCGAAATGGAAAAATTTGTCTTTTGGAAGTGTCTTTAGATGTATTAAATAATACAAAAGAAGTCATAAAACTCGAAGTAGAAAGAACATGAATATATGCTCTTGAGAGTAGCAGTACTCTAAAACAAGGAAAGGGAGCAATCCGACAAAAGTTTTTATATCCCTGCTTTATCCTATCAGCCATGCAGTGGGTAGCTTGAGGCCTTTTCCTTTCAGCCATTCTCCTGAGGATGCTAATGATCGCTCCCTGTATAAAGTGCTAAAACAATAAAACGTTAAAGAGCAAACAAGAGTTAGTTCCTGTTTTCCCCCTTTAAAAAAGACCTATTTCAGAGAAATGAAAGGCATTCGTCATAGAGGTGCTGAAGCCGTTGCTGCAACTCCCTGTGCTCCTCCTGCACAATATATAGTGGTTATTATGAACCACATATAGAGGATATGTAGGGAAGTGGTTTTTAAAATATAGTGGTCCAATGATAAGGAGATAAAAATGAGTGATTCAATAAAGTAGTTTATTAAACATTGTATTTTAGAACCCGAAATAATAATTGTGCTACGTTAAGGTATTATCAGGTTAGTAGTGTTTTTCATTTGGCAATTACTCTTTTAGATTTTTTTCGTTTTGTTAACAGTATAATTATAAAATATTTCACAAAAAAAAGTGTGTGTAAAACAATATATAAAAATTATATTTAATGCCTGATGTAATGTCCCTATGGGCTTATAAAACTAAAATGTTCATAGTCAATATACCGTACATTTTATGCTTCTATGAATTAGTGCGTGTGAAAAATGTTTATGTATATTTTCCATAGGGAGATAAAAGGAAGGCTTCCCTGAGCTTCTTAGAAATAGATTTCAGAAAAGAAAAATCAGAGAATGACCAAATCTTTTCTCTTCCTAAATTATATAAATTATATTTTTAATTATCATGCAGAATACTGAGTTGACATTCTCCCTTTGAATCTGTTTCAGCTGCTGTCATTAACATTTTGTATACTAGATGTCAAATATTATTGATGGAATGTTGCTACAGTATTCTATATCTTCGTCTTTATAGAGTTTTAAGATGCCTGTACTTAAAGAATGTTATGGCGTTTTATGTACATTATTAGACAAAGGAAAATATTATCTAATTCTTCCATCAGAGTTTGGCTGCATATAGTTGAATATACTTCAAAGCATTTGAAAATTAAACAGAAGTGAAAGAAAAAATTTTTTTAACCTTTAAATAGCATAGTCATGTGTCCTGAAATGAAATCTTGGTATTTGTCCTTGTTGTCATTGGTTGGGGTGGCAGGAAGGGGTGGTAGGTTACACTGATGCAGTCGTTAGCGGGAGACAGAAGGACCTCGTGGTCTTAGTTATATAGGCTCTGGTGATTGGTTGTAGGGGTTCCAATCTCAGATTTCGTATTTAAGAGCTCAGTAAGATTTATTTCTCTCCTCAGTTTTCTCAGCTGAAAGTGAGGTAAGTAATAATACATACTTCATAGGATTCTTGCAAATGAAATGAGTGCCTGGAACATAATAATTGTCCCCTGTGTCCCTCATAGTATTATATTCACAGTTACTGATTTATATTACCTCTTGTAGTACCTCATTATTGCTATAAATGAGACCATAAACAATATAAAAATATGTTGCATTTTAATATATTTTTAGGCTCTCCATAAATGTGTGGTTACTTTCCTTGATCATCCCTTTTCTTTTCCTCCCACCTCCTCTTATAATTCATGAAGTAAGCAGATCCATAAAAGTGAAACAAGATGAGACAGGAATTTATGGTAGGGAGCACCCTTCCTCAAAGTCAGTAAGGTAAGAGATTTTTGAGATAAGATGTTATTTGAGGTTGGAGGCAACAAAATGAACAATTCAAAGAAAATAATATCAACCCAGAACAGGAGCTCAGGATATGTACCTGGAGAATATTGCATATTGGGCTTGATAGGAATTTAGAATATACAAAGGAAAATAGAATTTAGAATATGTGAAATGGTACCAGACTATTGAGTGCCTTATGTATCAAGCTATGGTGTTTGTTTTAGTCAGTATGGAGCCTGTTAATGTTATCAGCTTGGATTTCACAGGATTAGATATGCCTTTAGGAAGGGTAATCTGAAAGTGTATTGAATGATCCATGCCTGAGAGAATCTCATGCAAGGTAGGATATTCTGGAGTTCAGAAAGCTGGGGAGCAAAAGATGAGTTCCTGCAACATGTAGTGTCTGACTTAAGTACAAGACAGAGAGTGGAGAGCAAAGAATCCATACAAGGAGTGCTGTGAGAAGAAATACAAGGAATGCAAGACAACTGACTGAATGCTGGGGACAAAGAGGAAAATTAGGAAAAATCATAGTCATTTTAAAAGCCCACACAGAGAAATAGAGGCCACAAGAAGACAGGCTCAAGGGGGAAATGATGATGAGTTCAGTGTCTTGCTTGCTGAATCTGAGAACATGAATGTCCTTAGATTCAGAAAAATAAAACAAAACAAAACTGAAACTGTTTCTTCATTTAGTCTTTTTATGCAACTCCAGAGTAGTAAAATCCCACGTAGTATAAAATGGAAGTATTCCTGAGATTGGTAGAAAAGGTATTTTGAAGCTTTAGAAGAATAGAACAGCTATGGATTAGTGCTTCTTATATTTTTAGAGAATAAGAGATGCCAAATTATCATCCTGCTCAACGCTCCATATTTAACACTTTGTGCACTGTGCTCTTACTCTTAAAGTGCCATGGATGAAGGCTTTTGCCAAACTGGTGCATTAATTTTGCCTTGATTCTTTAACTTTCTGTCCTGTCCTTTTTCCACTTCTCCTTCTCTTTCCTTACCTAAATTCTCCCTTTCCTTAAGGGCCGTGTCTTATTTTTCCTGCAGGTTTTCCCAAAGAATTTTGCAGTTAGGACCTACCTATACTCTTCTCCACATTTCTGAAGAGCTTGTTGCTTGCACCATTATTTGGAACTAACAGTGAGTGTGTGTGTGTGTCTCTGCATGCACATGTGTTCCTGCACACGTGTGCTCATTTTGCACTTATCTCTGACTGAGTGGCAGATCCCTTAAGGACAGAGACTGTGTTTTATACATGTTATACTATCTGAAACCCTAACACATTTTTCCTTCCAAAGTAAATACTCAATAACCATATGATACTGATTATGAAGAATCAAATGGGAAAAGTTTCCCTGTGGCTCGCAGGTTAAGGATCTGAGCTGTGGCTCAGGTCGTTGCTGTGTGGGTTAGATCCTTGGCCTGGGAACTTCAACATGTGCAGGCACCACACACACACACACACACACACACACACACACACACCCAACAAATAAAGAATCAAATGAGAGGTGACAGTTAGATATGGTTTGACTTCATGAGCTAATCCCTACAAGAGTACAATCGAGTGTTTTCTTAGAAAAATGAAGAAAAAGGAAAAAAAGAGACTTTTAGGAAGAAGAGATACCTAAATATAACATTCATTTTTTATGAGGGAGTGAAGAGATTTTTCTAAGTATTGGAAGAGTCTATGTGTGAACTTTTAATTTTAATTATTTAATTAATATGTGTTTTATGACTGTCCAAAGTTATGTGACTAGAAAGTGGCAAACCCCTTCACTTCATTTATGATTATCCTCCCAGACCTTGTTACATTTTATTTATCTTGTTGATGGTGAATTAAAAAGGAAAACAAAAAATATTGAGATCAATACAGTAATTGTCAGATGAATGTTCAGGAGGATTTTAGCAGAAAGTAGGAAAGGTTAAAGCCAGGTGGAATAACATAGATTCCACCTAATAATTTTTGGAAACATGTTTTGACTCTTTTCAATCAAATAGATTTCTATTGAAAGAGGTCTAGAGCCATCACGATTTTAACAGATGTAAACGATACTTCCTATGAGAGGCTGAGCTGAGTGTCATCAAGATTCATGTCTTCCCTTTTGTACCTCAGTGCCAATATTCCCTGAATACCTGACTTTTCAGAGTTCTATACATAATGGGCAAAATTACTTTAGATTCCTGTTTTATATCTGTGTTTGCCTCTTATAGAAACTACCTTATGAGTTAGGACTGATGCTATGTTCAGGCAGAAATAATTTCAACTTACTTTCTTCTCTCATGTGTTAGACTTAAATGAATGAAAAGAGCAGAAAACATTTGGAAGGTGAACTCACACTGGTCGAATCAATCCATTTCCTGTCTCCTTCCAGACCTGAGGCAGAAAGAGAAATTTAATGATGTACCCACCATATTTAGTTCAACTCCAGTTGTTTCTCTTTTTTATTAAGCAATTGTTTCTTCTCATTCTCAATATGTTGGCTCAGATTGGCCTGGTCTTTCTCTTACGAAAAGTGTTAAATGAGGTTCCTATTCTGATATTTTCAAATTTTGTTTCTAGAGATCAAAACAAATGTTCTTCCTGAGCTGGTTTTGTGTGGAGGGCTTCACGCACAAAGGCTGCCATTGTCATGGCGTTCCCCTTTCTGATTATTGGAGTCTCCTACTGTTGAGTTTTCAGATCATTTCTTGCACGTCATTCCTGAATCCTCTTAGCTTCCATGCTATTTCAAAGTTCTGCTTGCTAATATTCTGTATTAGTTTCAGGGGATGATTATTTTCTCTCTCTTATTAAGGCAAATATTTGAAGTTTATGAGTTAAACTTCTCTATGGGGTCAGGATGTTAACATGGCTTATATAAAGCTAGAAGATAAATTCGTTGTGTTCTTAGAAGCCAAAACTTTAGGGTGAGGAAATCAAAGGCTATGGCATCACACAATAGGAGTAGTATAGTATTATTCCAGGACTGCAATGGAGATCACATTAATCTTTTTTTTTTTTTATTAATGTGTTGAATTCACATTCTGCAATGCCCCAGAACTTTCGTGCATCGCACGTTCCAGGCATCCTTTTAACAACCTCTGCTTCTTGAGAACCTCAGTTTGTTGATCCAGTGGTAAACTTCAGCCTCTCCTAGCAACGCTACTTTGCAATCAAAGATAGCTAAAAGGGACTTCCAGACACCCGTTTTGTGAAAGAGTATTGAAAATCTAATATAAATTATGAATTGTCATGAAACATACTGAAAACATTCAAGTATATAATATTACCTTTCTTCTTCCTGTTCTTTTTAGCTGCCTTAAAATTCAAAATGCTATTTGTAGAAACATGTAGAATTTGCAGACCCTGTACCTTTGGTTGCTGATTTTTATATAAAATCCCTACAGATCTTAGATCTCTGTGTGGACAAAAGCATTTGAAATTGGAGTGGCTCTGTATATCAGAGGAAAGCAGTTGAAAGTACCTGACAACTTGAGCAAGTGGAATGCTTTCTCATTGTTTTCATGCCTGTTAAGCCTGAGCTATTTTTGCTGATATTTTGGGTCATTAAAATACATTAAGAAGCTCTAAACATAAAAGGGTTTTTTTTGTTTGTTTTTTTTTTGTTTTTTTTTTTTTTTTTGCTTTACATATGTTTTCACAGATTTTCTATTTCACAATTTTTCAGTCATCTTTAATTTTTTTTTTCCCTGGCATTTCTGGGTCTCTTAGAATTTTCATTCTGATTTAATTCCATTTTGATTTAATCTCTAAACTTTTTTTTATTAACTGTGCTAGTTAGCTTTGAGATCTCTTTCCAAAGTGATTGAACAGAACTTATGATTATGCCAGCTCTTTATCATCTCATTTTTTTTTTTTTTTTTAATGCTACAAGTGTGGTTCAGTAGCGGCTGTTCTTTTTTACATTATTTCAGTCCCCATATGTGGCACTTACAACTCATTCTAGTTCCTCCTAATAAAAAGATCCTCCCAGAGGTACAGTGCCTTCAGCCTAAAAGTGCTGTATCCCCACCGTGCCAATTGTGGAAACTTGTGGGTTCCTATAGGGTTTTAAAGGATTTTTTTAGAACTATACAGATGGTATCTGACATCCGTGGTATGAGTCCTCACAATTTAGGCAAAGTGTGTCAGAAAACTTTTCGCTGACAGTATGGTAGCTTACTGTTTCTGTTTTATATCTAAAGAAGACATTTTGTTAGAAGGTACATGTATATCTTCATTTGCACTAGCACCACTTGAACCTTAGAAATTTCCTTTTGCTAAGGGTCAAAAGGTAATTGATGGAATTGTTTAAAAATGAATATTTTGATTCAGTATTATTTTTTTCCTTCTAGTACTAGGGAAAACTGAGGGTTTTCTATGCCTACCCATGCAGTGTTTTAACTTCAGCTTTTGACATAAGGCTTAGGGAAGTAGATGCTTATTTGGTGACTATGGGGTTTTTTATGACTAAAGATATTTATTACATAAAATTGACTATCACTTCAGGATGTTACTTAATATTAAGGTAATTTACATAAGAAATTATATTTTAATATGTGTTAAAATTATATGCATTTTGACTCCTTGGGAGAATTTAAAATTGACCTGAATGAATATGATATACATGAAAACTCTGATACCAGTAAACACGGTTTAAAACTTTATCTCAAAAAAAAAAACCCTTAGGAGTTCCTGTCATGGCTCAGTGGTTAATGAATCCGATGAGGAATCATGAGGTTGCGGGTTCGATCCCTGGCCTCGCTCAGTCAGTTAAGGATCTGGCATTGCTGTGAGCTGTGGTGTAGGTCGCAGATGCAGCCTGGATCCCATGTTTCTGTGGCTCTGGCGTAGGCTGGCGGCTACAGCCCCAATTAGACCCCTAGCCTGGGAACCTCCATATGCTGCGGGTACAGCCCTAGAAAAAGGCAAAAAGACAAAAAAAAAATAAGAAAGAAAAGAAACAGAAAACCTTAGAGTTCCTACATTCCATAAGCAGTTTCTATCATTGGCATATAATTAAACAATTTATGTAAGCCACTGATGACTAACATTCTTCACTTTGCTTAATATTATCTTAATCTTTGAAGACTGAAAAGTATGTGACATCAGCAAGATATTTAAAAGGCAGGAGCAAAAGTAATCAGTGGTCACATAATGTTATCTAACTCAATAAATTTACATTTGCGACATTAAATCTAAGGTCCCTTTTGTTAATTAGCAGGTCAGAGAAGGACATAATCCACGAGATTTAGAATAAAAGATAAATATTGTTTTTACTCCCTATTCCATTCTCATGTTGAGCAGTAACAGCATAACTAGCACAGTTCGTTGAATCAGTAGCAAAGGAAGAGTTCCAGCAGAGCAGCCAGTCTCAAAGATTAGAGAGACCTAATAACTTGAACCGCAGAAATCCCAGTGAGGAGGTATCTCTATAAAGATATCCAGGAAACAGCTTCACCAGGAGCCAGCAATGGATGGGCAGCATCCCATCGAGGCAGTTTGGCAAAGGAAATAGACACCAACCTAGAAAAATGGGTGAGCTCCATCCTGAGGGCTGGCCATTGCCATTGCATCCAACTGTAGGACTTGGAGGTCATGATCTTCAAAGAGCCAGAACCGAAATTATCAAAGAAGGAATTAGAGAGAAACAGGAACATAGACTCTGTGTACGCAGATAGCCATCCTGACATTTCTGACTGAAACTTGGCCCAAGGAAGACAAGGCAAAAACAGTTTTTAGATGAATGGTTCAAAGGAGTTTTGGAACAGAAGCAAAACTGACTTAATGGTCGAATGTCAAGAGATAATGAATTTTAGACTGTATTTCTCTGGCCAACAGATTAGAGATATAAAGGCCCATACTTGAATGTTAATTGAAAGTAACCATTTATGACCCACAGAATGGAATGGTGGAGTTCCTATCATGGCTCAACGGAAATGAATCTGACTAGCATCCATGAGGATGCAGGTTTGATCCCTGGTCTCACTCAGAGGGTTAAGGATCTGGCGTGGCCATGAGCTGTGGTGTAGGTCGCAGACGCAGCTCAGATCTGGCGTTGCTGTGGCTGTGGTGTAGGCCAGCAGCTATAGCTCCAATTCAACCCCTAGCCTGGAAGCCTCCATATGCCGAGAGTGAGGCCTTAAAAAAAAAAAAAAAAAAAAAAGGATTCGTACCCACTGTATCTCCATGGGGAACACTTTTCACTCTGAGATTGGGCACTGTGTATTTGGACTTATCAGCGATCAAAGTAATTGCATCTATATTTTCATTTTATTACAGCTGTTTTTGTCCCATCCAGGACTTTTATAAGATAAAATGGTAAATCCTAAAGAATGTAATTGTTTTTTTTTTAATTAGCACCACAGCAAATCTATCTGAAATCATTTGGGAATGAGCCTCCTAATCATGTAAAATCCAGCTTCTTTAAACAATGTTGCATGCATTTGAATAAATTACAATATAATGTTGATGATAATGGCCAGAAATATTAGAAAAAGTTTTATATACATTTATCTTCATGCAGTTTATAAAGTTATGTTTCCACCTTTTGGTTGTATGTCTTACAACTTCTACTAATAATAAATGGAACTTCGGAACTCTGCCTTGGGTCAGATCTATTGGGATGTAGAATAGAATTATAAACTCCATCCTTCAGAAGGGCAGTGCATCTTTGAAGAGAAAATGTTATTCCAATTAGCAGAAAATAATATTCTTTGGCAGTCAAACACTAAATGGTTATATTTTTCAGAATATAAAATATAGGAGTTATAAGATTTATTGAATATATTAGAATTAAAGTCATATTCTGAAAATTTTTTTGGCTATTTATCTTTAGTCACAGTAAAAAGGCATAGGAAAAACTTGGTAGGGCTTTTTTTTTTTTTTTTTTTTTTTTTTTTTGTCTTTTTGTCTTTTCAGGGCCACGCCTGTCACATAATGGAGGTTCGAAGGCTAGGGGTCAAATCAGAACTATAGCTGCCAGCCTACACCACAGCCACAGTAACACCAGATCTGAGCCGCATCTGCAACCTACACCACAGCTCATGGCCACACCAGATCCTTATCCCACTGAGCAAGGCCAGGGATCGAACCTTAAACCTCATGGTACCTAGTCAGATTCATTTCTGCTGCACCATGACGGGAACTCCAGCATTTTTTAATTATAATCTGAAAAAGGAAACTAAACAAAATATGTATGGAATGAGGAATCATTTGTTCACTCCAATTTTTCTATCCTGTTTTAATGCCTGTACATTTCTGAAAGAAGGAATATTTTCCTTTTCATCAAGTGGTAAGAGGGTTTTTATCCAGCTAACCAGAAGGGTAGTTCTGGGTACCATCGTAGTGACAGCTGTGTGCAAATTCATCCAAATGAAAAGGAAGATCAGTTCATTCAACATAAGAATGTTTGCAGGAAATCTTCTTTTAATTTACAGAAGAGAAAATAGTCTTTAAAAATCATAAATTGGAGAAATATTGAATCATACTTGTAAAGATCTGTTTTATAATTTCTTAATAGATAAAATAAAAGCTAATTTATCATTTCTAGTTGTTTTTAATTATATGGTCTTCTTATTCACTTCTACACTAAAGAGAACTAAATATTTCTCTAATATGTGCTTAAATTTGGAATATAAAAACCTAGATTTGGAGTTCCCGTCGTGGCGCAGTGGTTAACGAATCCGACTAGGAACAATGAGGTTGCGGGTTCGATCCCTGCCCTTGCTCAGTGGGTTAACGATCCGGCGTTGCCGTGAGCTGTGGTGTAGGTTGCAGACGCGGCTCGGATCCCGCGTTGCTGTGGCTCTGGCGTAGGCCGGTGGCTACAGCTCTGATTCAACCCCTAGCCTGGGAACCTCCATATGCCGCGGGAGCGGCCCAAGAAATAGCAACAACAACAACAACAAAAAAGACAAAAAGACAAAAAAAAAAACCTAGATTTTAGTGGAAGAAATCAGATTATCATTTCAAAAGAATAAAATCATAAATAAAATTAAGTAAATAAGTTCTTAATGACTATATAAATAACTTTAGTTATTCAGTTACTCACATTAGTCTAATCGTCTCTCATTTTAAAAAGTAACAGCAAAATGTTTTCTTTTAAAATTAAACTTTTCCAGGGGAGTTCCCATCGTGGCACAGTGGTTAACAAATCCGACTAGAAACCATGAGGTTGCAGGTTCTATTCCTGGCCTTGCTCAGTGGGTTAAGGATCCGGCGTGGCCATGAGCTGTGGTGTAGATTGGAGACTCAGCTCGGATCCTGGGTTGCTGTGGCTCTGGTGTAGGCTGGCGGCTATAACTCCGATTCGACCCCTAGCCTGGGAACCTCCATATGCCACGTGTGCAGCCCAAGAAAAGCTCCCCCCCCAAAAAAAAATAAATAAACTTTTCCATTTAAAACCTTGGTTTCATTTATTAACTTATTTCCTGTGATATGTTAAACTAAAATACTTTCTAAACAAAATATTACTCTAAAAGTTACAAATGTTTAAGAAACATAAATTGTTTCTCGCTTAAGCTAGACTTTATACAATTAAGATAACTAAACTTTGTAATGTTTATAAATCTACCTTTAAATTCCGCATGTAATTGTATTATTTCCTTGTACATATACTAGATGGAAATGAGTAAAATTGAATTTCCACAATCTCCATTTTTTATATGCTTTCTAAATGAGCATCAGTTACTTTGCCAGTTTTCCTGTGAAACTTTTTAGAAAAAAATGACTTTTAAAAAATGTTGTATTTGATATGCTTATATCTTCCAAAATAGCATTCAGTAGAAGTTAGCTACTCAGAAATAACAAACAAAACTAAAAACAGCCTCATGAAACTCAATCTTCCATCTTAATAAAGGAGTTTGTGTTTCTAGTTTTGGAATTCTTTTTACTTCTTGACATTGGCAAATTTGAACTGATAGAATAAAAATTTATTTGAACACATATAAAATTATGAAGTACTAATCATTTACTTTGAGTTTTAAATAGTTCCATATATTAGTTATCATTATCCATTCAAAAGCTTTGTTCCAAGTACTAAATAGATATTACAGGTACTTAAAAGGAAATCTCTTCTCCAAGTCTTTTTCTTTTAGTTACAAAATTTTTGATGCTATTTTGTGAAATAGTCAAAATTTATATGGCCTATAACAATACTATGTCTATTTTGATATTTTTAAATGTCCTTAATCAACAATATAACAGTATATGAGATAAAAAATAATTTGTATGATTATTAATACTTTCTGTTACAGTTAACTAATATATCCTGTGTAGGTTAAAGGTATACAGACTAAATTAAGCAGAGTAAATATCAAGAAACTTAAAAAATCAAGAACTTGAATATATCGATATTGAGTGGGAAATAGATGTGTGAGTTAAGGTTTACCATATTTTAATACATTTGTTTCTTAGAGTACTATATATAAATTCATTTTCTCTGGATAAAGATTGCTATATTGGGCCAAATAAAATTATTTTCCATAGTAAAACTGAAGCATGAGGGCATAAAGCTATTTCTGAGGATAGGTTTTTGAGTATTATCTGGAGAATAACATCTTTTATAGTAAAGATCTGCTGTTACTGATAGAAGCATGTTATAGGATTTTGAAAAGAAGTATTATATCTCTTTGTAAAATGATGCTTATTACTCTTTTTTCAATAGATATACTTTATTAACTGAATTAAAATTTGCCTCAAGTAACTAGGATTATCTGAAGAAAAGATATAAGGGAATCTCATAATGAGTAAACCACTAAAAACAACTTGGATTTAGTCTTACATTTAGTCTTGATTTGTAAATGTTTGATAAATTAACTTTACATTGCCTAAAATTGCCCATATTGTAGATATGACCAGTTAATTATAAGTTTTTCTTCACAGCATTTGTGGATATGTGTCATAGCGTTTAAGACTTAAAGTTTTTATCATTGCCTTCATGGTATTAATAAATATTGATTGCTGAAAGACCCAATCAAATTTACACTGTGTCACTGAATTTCTCATAAATGATGACACTAGTATTTTAATCATGACATTAGATGATATCTAAATACCACAGTGAACTCTGCCATCTAACATCTATTGACTTAAATACATTTTGAACATCTCAGTTAAACAGAACTTTACTCATAGTACTTTCTTATTCTAAGGAAAAAACAGGAATACTTTATAGGGTCTTAGTCTTAAATAAAGAGGAAATGTAGACAATTTACATTCCTCTAGAGATTAAACTGTATGACCACAATCTAAAAAGGTAAACTTTTCCATTATAATTTGACTCTTTGCCTGTAGAGTGTAGGCAACATTAATATTTCTTCTGCTTTTCATGGGTGCCCTAGGCACTTAGAGATGTCACAACTGAAAAAGCAACACATTTCTTTAAGCAGAAAATCAGTCTATTGATGTAGCCAATCCTCTGTGTTTTTGGTATATACCATGATGAGGGTGGGCTGTAAAACTGAGTGATTAAAATAGAGTGTGACAATCAACCACTACTTTTCATTTCCTTCTAGTAGAGGGTTGGCAGGTTGAATGGAACGAGACGAGTTTCATTTGTTTAAATTGAATAAACATTCATTGAGCACCTATTATGTGCAACAAACTTTGCTGGAAACTGGCAGATGATCTGTATCTACAAAGAGGTAAAACTATCTAATAGAGGGTTGGATATGTACATAGATAATGAGAGTCCAAGTAAAGGAAGGGAGTTATAACCAAATTCCAAATTCAGCCTTAAGTGTATGCACGCACACAGAAGATCATAAAGTCTTCATGGAGGACACGGCTTTGAGTTATGTTTAACATGGAATAGATCTTTAGGTGGAACTTTATGAAGTTACTGATATGTGGCTGTTTTTTGCTTACGGAAATAGCAATCTTAAACTTTCAACCTAAAATTAAGCAGAGATGAAGAAAGAGAAGATAGATATAAAGGATATGAGGATGTGAGCAAAGGTGACTAAGATATAAAACAGGAATCTCATTCAGAAAACAGATCATTCCTTTGCCTTGGCACATGGGAGGTCTGCCTAGAGAGGAATACCTGCGTGATGAGACTGGACAAGAATTTGGGATCCATATCTTAGAGTTAATCAGTTTCCAAGCTGATGATAGGGTAGGAGAATTTAAAAATTCGCCAGGAGTTCCCGTCGTGGCGCAGTGGTTAACGAATCCGACTAAGAACCATGAGGTTGCGGGTTCGGTCCCTGCCCTTGCTCAGTGGGTTAAGGATCCAGCGTTGCCGTGAGCTGTGGTGTAGGTTGCAGACGCGGCTCGGATCCCGCGTTGCTGTGGCTCTGGCGTAGGCCGGTGGCTACAGCTCTGATTCAGCCCCTAGCCTGGGAACCTCCATATGCCGCGGGAGCGGCCCAAGAAATAGCAACAACAACAACAACAAAACAGAAGACAAAAAAGACCAAAAAATTCGCCAATTATTTGAAGATTCTTAGCAAGCCCTTCCAGGACACATGTTACCTACTTTTAAAAAGGCTTATCTCTTCTTTGTCGCTACTCTTCTCTGGAAATATTTTATTTTTTTCACTTGAGAAAGTGTCCATACTTTATGCCATTTTCCCTCAATATTTGGTTTGGAAATATATTTTTCTTCAAAGTAATGTAATTACAGACTGAAAAATAAAAAATACATAAAATTTCCAGAGATCAAGTATTGGCAGCCTTTGTGAAGGCAGCCATTGCTACTGCTAGCAGCTTAGTCACAACGAAGACTGTAGAGAAACTTTCTTATTCTAAGGAAAAACAGGAATATCTTATAGGGTCTTAGTCTTAAATACCTCCCAATCTTCTACTTTCTAATATCCCAGGTTTCTGTGCCCTCTTCCTCTCCTCCTTGAGCAATTAAACCAACATATAAAGACTCATCAGAATTGAATGTGAGTTATGAAGAGTCTATCTGTTTTTAATTTGTACAATTTTTGACAGAGATTTAGACTCTTCTGTCTTCTTAGTAGAGTATAAAAGGGAACTCTTTCACATGCATATAGATTTAAGAGCAGTGTGTACAAAAAATTTTTCCTCCATACCTAATAGACTAAATTCTTTCCTTCTTTCCACTGTTTCTAATTCTGCTACCTTAGTCCTGACCATCATTACCTTATTACACTGTTGGAGTCAGTTCCTAACTGGTAACCTTACCTCCAGTGGCCTATATTCCATCTAAGCTTTGCAAATTAATCCTCCTAAAACTCATATCTTTTCATTGCCGTGCTCAAAAACCATCAATAGCCCTTCAACTGGCAGAGAATAAATTTTAAACTCCATAAAATGCAACTCAAGGGCCCTTCACCATGTGACCTTGTTCTGCTTTCTAACATATTTCTTTATTACCAACCCTCCATTCCCCATGGCCTCTACACACTCTCAGAGTTCCCACAACACATCTAAATTCTCTATTTTTCCCATTTCCACTCGAAGTGCCCTTTTCCTCATCTCTGCATAATGAACATTTTCATATCCTTCAAAGTCTACCTGAAGTGACACCTGCTTCTGTCATAGATCATTGACTGACTAGATTGCCAGAATTTATCCCCCTCTTCCAGAACACTTGGTGTATTATGATATAGATTATGTTCTACTTGATAACTTCAACAGAAATTACTTGTGTGTGTGTGTTACTTCCTCTATTAGACTGGAAACTCTGCAAGGACAGGAACCATGGTCCATATTAGCCCCTAGACCAGTGGTTTGCACCTAATGCTTATTGATTTTTTTTTTCCACTTCCAACAAGAAGTAATGTATATCCTTCCAGAAGTACTTCTATTTCAGTTACTTTGAACCTCTCTGTCAGGGAATGGTAACAGACTTTATACTTCTTCATCGCTAAATACTTTTTACCTCCAATTATCTGAAGAAGTTCCTAAGAGCTTTCTAATTCTTCCACATATAAATTATATCAAATTGGGAGGTTGCCTATTCCTTCTTCAAGCAAGAAATATAAATCATTGCTTTTCTTCCTTCCTTCCTCCCTTCCTTCCTTTCTTTCTTTTTTTCTTTTTCTCTTTTTTTCTGGCTTTTTAGAAAGTTCCCAGGCTAGAGGTTGAATTGGAGCTGCAGCTGTTGCTGTGCGTCACAGCAATACCAGATGCCAGCTGCATCTGTGACCTACACTGCAGCTTGTGACAGCACCAGATCCTTAACACACTGAGCAAGGCGAAGGATCAAACCCACATCCTCACAGATACTAGTCAGGTTTGTCATCTGTTAAGCCACAATGGGAACTCCCAAATCACTGCCTTTCTATAATAAATAGTAGGCAGTTGACTTGGAATAGTTGAATTGGAAATCTTGTGTTTCGTGAACAGAACAATTTTTAAACTGTTCACAATAAATTCCTGGGAGCTAGCTTGAATGAGTATTTATTACTTATCAAATGGATAATTTGCTTTAAAATCAAAGATGAAGTTACTTCCAAATCCACTTAAAGGGATAGGACATATTTTATCAGGTTTAGAAGTACTACAGTGATGGTCAGAGTAAATATGTCTGCCTGCTGTCTGTGCCCTTCTTTGCCAAACGTTTGTATTCTTCTCTGATAACCTCGATGCCTGGTATGTAGTCAGTGTCTAATAAACAAATGAAAGGCTGAAGATATTATCCCAATTCAGACTTCATTGACTCCTGCCCTAAGATGTATTAAAAATAAGTCTACTTGTTGTCCCTTATTCGCAATCTCACAAATGAGACCAAAACAATCAGTGATTCTACTAGTTTTTCTTTTCCTTTTTTTTGACTTTTCAGAAGTTGAAAAACAAAATCTAAGTCCTAAGTTTCAAATGTTTCAGATGTTATCATCTGTTTTACTCCCGCAAACAACTGATTCTATTTGTTTAAAGTAGCTTTTCTTTTATTATTAAAGCCTCAGTTGAGGACTGCAGTTTAATCTGCAAGACACCTCAAATTGTCGCTGAAGGGAGCAGTGCATAAATTTCAAATCAGGGAGGAAAAAAATGGCATGATGGATATCCGGACCACCCAGAATAGATCTTCTTCAAACCCAGAAAGAGTTTTTATCACCAAGATAGTCAAGAATTTTTCTCATTTGTCCCATGAGCTTGTCCTTCCTTTACTGTCTTTGGTGAATTGCAGTGGGAGTATGTATGCTTTCAAAAAAGGGGTATATGTGCTATAAGATTCTGCTTAGAGGCAAATAATCTCTCCCAGGTGTTAACTGCTCCTCCAGTATCACTTGATTGCTGTTTCTCTTAATACGCTTCTAACTGGCAATCTTGTACATACTTGAGTACATATTTCTCCCAAACCAGACTGTAAGTTTTTTGATAGATGTTTAAATGTCCCCACAGTGCTTTATAGCTAGAAAAGTATGCACCAAACATGTGTTAAATTAATCATTGGCAATAGGGAGATAATGGTGATATGTTATTGGCTTTTCCTTTCAAAGTGAGATTGATGCCTCTTTATGCCATTACAGACACAGGGAACTTGACTCAATCCACAGCATAAAGGAATTTTGGGGAGAACATGTACTTCTTATCAGGCTTGTATATATTGCTATGTCTGTTAAAATTTCCATTCTTCAGTTAACTTGGAGTTCATCTATATCCAGCTGAATATATATCATCAGACTTCGTAAACCCCAACGTGCACAGCACATGTGCTGCAGGCCTGAACCATTCAATGCACGTACATTAGTGATTTTAATGACAAGCTAATGATGAGGCTTTGGATGGATGTCTGAGGAGAGTAAGTGCAGGGGTTCTGCCTAGCAAGCACTTCAGTGATGGCCCTTCTACTTTGAAATTTTCTCTCCTCTGTTGATTTAAAAATGACCAGAGACATGACCTGGAATTTCACCTTCAGTGATTTAGTGTTCAGAACTGTTTTAGTAAATCATTCTTTGGAATGATTATAGTAGCATGTTGCATTATTTTGTTCCTCTTCTTTTATTACCTTAAATGAACTTTTAAGAAAGTGTAGTTAGTCATTACTTTAATAGCCCTAACGCCTGGCATTTGATATGTGGGGCACATATATCTTTGTTTTATGACTTTTTTGATATGGCAATAAGGTCTTACTTTGTAGAAGGGCTAAAATATTTTAGAGCTAAGTTCATGTATTGTTTGATAATTAATTCATCTATTTATACTATAACTTCTCCCAAAAAAAGATTTAAGGTTATAATTATATCATGGCTGTATATAACATTGATCGTGTATGACCCAGTCACTGTTCCAAGTGTTTTACATACACAGAAATCATTTACTCCTCAGAACTACTGTGTAAAGTGGGTACTGTATTATCTCTGTTTCACAAATTTAAAAAAAAAAAAGAGGTACAGAGACATTAAGTAACTTCCCAAAGGTCAAACAGCTAGGAAGTAAAGGAGCCAGGATGTAATCCCAAGCATTTTATCCTCAAAGCCCACTAAATTCTTAAATACTATATTATTAACCACTTAACCACTGCTGCATGACTAAAGATTATAAATGAGGTGCCTAAATTATTCAGGATTACTTTGTGCTACACTTACAAGTTAATCAAAATACTAAATACATAAAAATTATTGTATTAAATTATACCCTGTTAATTAGAACTCTTTGCTTGATTTAACTGGAGAAGAGGATACAAGGAAGAATTGGTGAACATTGCATAGAGTGGGAATTAATTTAAAGGGTTTCCTTTATTTTATTTGAGTTGTCAGAGAGGTTTCTTTGGTAAAGGAGAGCTTTTTTTCCTAGAAGAAAATCTAATTATCTTATAGTGTCGCATCACATGGTAGGTACACTGAAGAATTTGGAAAAATGAACACTGCAGAGATGGCCACTTTTTTCCAGAGATAAATTAAATGACCCTCATGTCCTGTAATGGGAATAAGAAGGGAAAGCTACTGCTAATGGCCCCAGAAGAGACTAATTTCCGATTCATTCTGCAACCCACCAAAGACATATGGTTTCTGAGGTTCCATATCTTTTGAATTGACATACAAGACATGTGAAAACATGGAGCTCTCTGAGATCCAAAAGTGAGGAACCTCATATAAATGGGAATAGTCATGATAGAATTGTGTTTTTATTGAAATAATTTCCACCAATTTATAGGGAGAGGTATTGTAACTTGCAAGCAATTTTATTCCCTGGGACGCTTAAACTCTTGCTTCTTTTTATTTCTTCCTTAGACACTGTGTTGGTGGCAATCAGATACTTTTAGGAACTGAGCCTTAATAATTATTGGCTCTGGTTTTAGTTTATTTTAGTAAATGAGGAGCCTAATACTGTAGCTTTAAGGGAAGATTTCATTTATACCTTTTTTAGGCCTGATACCTTGTTCACAAACTAATTCTGATCAAAAGGATTCCAAGAATACTTAATTCCAGGGAGAAACTTTCTCATTTATAGTTGATACAAATGAAACTCTTAATTCTTTGATGGCACATAATTTATTCAGTCAACATGTATTTACTAGGTGCTTGCTATCTGTATAGCTCTCTTGATCTTTGAAAGTCATAGCCTAGTTGGCAGATACTGTACTTCTACCACTAGAAGGAGTTCATTACAGTGCGTGTGATTAAGACCCCTTGATAGCAAGAATAACAAGGTTCCCAGGGAGGAAAAAAAAAAAAAAAAAAGCTGGCATTTCAGAGGCCAGCTGTGTGCTAGTCCTGGTTCTGCCAACCAAGTTATCATATGTACCTACCATACTCTTGGGAAGTCACTCATTTTCTAATCTGTAAAATGGGAGCACTGAATAACAGTGTTAGAATTCGAAGATGCTGTAGTTTTGACTAACAGGATGATATTTAAAAATGCTTTGAAGGGTCAAAGTAGGAGGTCAGTGAAAGCTGGACAGGTCAAACAAATTCCTTAGAAGTAGAGGCGATACAACTTGGTCCTTATATGGTAGACAGGATGTGCATAGGTAGAATGCAGTGAGGACAGAAATTCCAGGTTCTGTATACACACAGGAGTTGAAGAAGAAAGCACAGATGAAGTCAGCATGAAAAACGGCTTGGAGTGGGGACTGAACATGATGTTTTAAGGATGGTGTTTTGCGTATGGAATAGAAGTGTTTGTTCAGAACTACTGTTTTACCCAGGTAGGTTGAGGCATACCTCCTGACAGTGGCTGAAGGGCTTTGGTTTAATCTTGTCTCATTCCCTTGAGTTGCAATTCAGATAGATTTTTGTATAAGGCAATGGCATAATGAAATAAATTCACTGTGTATTAAAATTTTTTGAGAACGTGGAAGTTCACTTTGTGGCTCAGCGTTAATGAGCCTGACTAGTATCCATGAGGATGCACGTTCTATCCCTGGCCTCCCTCAGTGGGTTAAGGATCCAGTGTTGCCATGAGCTGTGGTGTAGGTCGCAGACAAGGCTCAGATCCCACATTGCTGTGGCTGTGGTGTAGGCTGGCGGCTACAGCTCCGATTTGATTCCTAGCTTAGGAACTTCCATATGCTGCGGATGTGGCCCTAAAAAGAAAAAAGAAAAAATCTGATAATGTAAATGGAACATGCCTTTAGAGATATCCTTTAAAAAAAATTCTCTGTGTTTCTATTTTAGACATCATCATGTTTGTTATTCCTCTTTGTCTGGAACTTGAGACTTTTACACAGGTTCTTTAGTCAACTAAAAATCCAACCCAGGAAACTAAGGACACAAATGAATCAGATACTCAGATCCTTAGCTCCAGCTGAGGGGACAGTGGAAGTGGAACAGGGGATTAGAAAACAGAGTCAAACCATGGGGAACTCCTAGGTCTTCTCAGAGCCTGGAGAATGTTAAAATACACCCCCTACCAAAGAGATCGAATCTTTAGCTGAAATTATTAGATACCCCAAATAATGTTAATTGACTTGAAGTTAATCCCTTAGAACAGCTCTAGATATCTATGTATGTCTTGCCAGCTACTGAGTCTCGGTTTAGAAATATTCAGCTATTTAAGCTTGAAAGTTTTGAATATTCATAGGTCATTTATAATACCTAATTAGAAAAAGGTGCTATTGTATTAACCTTAGGAGTTTATTCTAATCATTTTCAGTACTAAGAGTTTAACATGCACGAAAATGTCCTGAATCCCAGCTTGAACCTGGAAAATCTAAAATTATAAATTCAACCTAGAATGATTATGAAATCAAAACATCATTTTTTAATAAAAGTCATTAAATGAATATGAACTTTCACAAGTAATCTTATTAGAAGATGTCATTTGTATATTTTATAGAGTACTTTGGGAATATTAACATTAGATTTAATAAATGTTTAAAATTCTGGACATCTCTACATGATACTGTAACAACTAGTTGGTTCATCAGTCATTTTACTCAAACTATGGGTTGGTTAAGCAAAACATTTAATCAAAGCAGTTGTCGAATTCAATTGCTAAATTTTTTTAGCCAGAGTGATTGATTTTATTTTTAAGACGATCCTCATTAACAGCTTTTATGATTATAGGCTTTTCTTATTCTGAAATCATGTATGAACGCACACATACACACTCACATTTGCATGCTGACACATAGATTCTCCCCCCACCTCCATCGTACATATTTTCCTAATTGAACATTTCTAATTTTCTAATTGACTATGTGACCTTCTATTAGAACCAAACAGTTTATTCATCACATAATATAGTACCTATAAATCAGTCATATGCATCTATTAGAAGTGCTGCTTTTCTAATTTATAAGTTATTCTTTAATAAATAGCATTAGTTATTTCAAGGACTACTGTATTATTTAATAATTTCTCATGAAGGGCAATAAATAGTACCTTGGAGATTTAGAATTGCAGTGGTTTTCCTTACATCAATAGTACGGTGCTTTGGATTTAACACAACTTTTAATATACATGAAATGTCAGCACCATAACTGTAGTTTCATTCAATAGCAATAACAAACTCTCTTGGCTTTTTATTTGTATTGGCTACAGTATGATTTCATGATTTACCCCGCAGAGTGCAGTAATGGCCTTGTAATGGCCACTTCCCATAGTCTCTAACCTATCCCTAGGGAGTAATCTATACTGAGAACTGAGAGATTAGAGCTGGTATTAGCTTGATGCACCAGAAATATGGGGGAAATTTCAGTGTTCTTTACCCATGCATGCAAATTATGAGAACAGTTCCAGGAACCATCATCACCCAGAATTGGCTTTCCTGACTGGCTTTTAATTATTTTTGGTATGCCTAGATATTTCTCTAATAAACATTACAATGTTCTGG
>NC_139400.1:39360000-39482500 GCF_054392235.1 Sus scrofa | reverse complement strand
GGAAAGTGATTACAGAAAATCTTGATATCTTCAACAATCATTTTTCTTTTTAGTCATTGTGATGAAGACTAAATCTAACTACTGTCCATCAATAAAAGCAACACAACAAAACAATTTCATCATTTTCCCTTCATCACAGTCACAAAATTACTTTCATTTGTTATCAAATATTGTACAAGTATTTCTTCTTTGCATTCTTATCTGGTGACAGTCTTAAATGGATATCCTGTATTTTCAAATCCCTTCTGAACTTGCCAGCCATAGAAACCAAGTATCTAAAAAAAAAGTTCAAAGTACTTTTTTTTTGCCTGATTTGTGTCTTCCCAGGTCTAGTAAATGAAGGCATTTCCTTTCCAGATGGTAAAATGACTAGGGCTAGAAAGTTGTAGCTTTATCTTAGATTTCAAGAAGGGCATGTCTTTCTAATAAATAGCCTTCCATTTCAAAAATGTAATAATATTGTTCTTACCACATTGATCTATCTCACTGTCTCAGAAAGAGCCAGTGCCTTAAGTCCACCAGGCTGGAGAAGCTGCCAAGAATAGTCTCTTCTTTCTTTCTCTTTTACTCTATATCTTCTTATTTGATTTCATCTTATTTGTCTTCACTGTGAAAGACAAAAAAGGGGTTGTCTTTCCGGGGGGAGGAGAAGTTTGGTGGGTGCGGCCATAGTTTCAAAGTGTTATTTATGATCCTGATCCTGTTAATTTTTTGTAGCACCCTACACACTGGCACCCTGTTCACTCCAGCCTTAAAGAGTCCTAATTAGGAAACCTGCTGAAAAGGATGTCTCAATTCCACTAGATGATCATTTAAATGGATTAGATGGCCATGCTATAACCACTGCATACTGTATATGCATTTACTGCCCCAAATATGTGCGAGGTGTGGAGAGTACTCTAAATACCCTTCTACCTCCCCCACCCCCACCCCCACCTTCCCTTCCATATCAAGTACATCATCAGACCTGAATATGGACTCTGAATATGGTAGACTCTGGAGCCAAAATCCCTGGGTTCAAAGCCTGGCTCTACCACTGACAAGCAGTGCAATCTTGGGGAAATGACCCAATTTCTCTGTGCTTCTGTTTTATTATCTGTTTAATAGACAAAATAATAGTACTGATCCATACGCTTCTTCCAAGTATTGAGTTACACAAGCACTCAAGACGGCACCATTCAGGTGTGATTTGTGCATCTAACCTGTTCTTTCCTATTCAACCCCATCATAGACAGTATCTTAGATCCACACTCTTTCTTGCTTGGATGGGCCACCTTGCCTCTAAGGCTTGCTCTAAAGTGTCCTCCAAACAACTTCTAGGTTACTGTGCATTTGCCAGTCACCTTCCTAGAAAGTACCACTGATCCCATCTCTTGCTTAAAGCCTCTCAATGACTTCTTATCCAAAGCCTAGGTAGCCACCATGCTTTCATAAATTCCTGCATATTCACATTAATCTTATTTTACTCAGCCTCTCACTCATTTGTTCCAATCCTGATCTGCAGTCAACCAACCTGTTCTCATTTCTGCAATGTTGCATATGCCCTCTTCTTTAGAACACACATCCTTGTTAACTTCAGTTCACACTTTGAGGCAACTCAAAAACTCTCCTCTGTGAAGCTTTTTCTCCTTTCAGTCCACACCCCTTGCATCACTACTGCAGAACTCATCATACTATTTTTCAGTTATTGGCTTATATGTCTTTCTAGAGTGAATTTCTTGGGAACAAGGCCAATAAATTTTCCAACATTTTATTTCAAGCCCCAAAACCCATGATTGACAAATAAGTGATTATTGAATAAATGAATGAATGTGTGCCTGCTTGCCTTTCAGAATAGTTAGCTTAATTAGAACTAACCATTGCTGTGAGCTTATCCACTATTTGTTTCGATCAAGGTAAACATTTAAATTCCTTAAAGCAAAATTTCACAGAATCAAAAACAATATGCTATCCAGCTTGTCAAGAATAATTCCTAAGAGTGAGTATGGTATAATGCAGTGGTTCTCAAAGTGTGGTCCCTAGACCAGAGGCATCAAAAGTACCTGGACGTTCATTAGAAATGTATAGTAGTGGTCCCCTCTCCAGAATACTGAATCAGAAACTCAGGGGATGAAGCCCAGAACTCAGCGTTCTAACAAGCCTTCCAAGAGATTCGGATATACTCTCAAAAATCTGAAAATCACTGGTGTAGTTGGAGCAGGCTGAAGCCAGATTGCTTGAGTTCAATTACTAGCTCCACCCATCATTAGCGGTTAGACAGTAGAATGTTCCTTAACCTCTCTGTTGAAGCTTTTTCATCTATAAGAATCACAATAATTAGAGTAGTTATGATGATTAAATGAGTTAATACACAGAAAGTACATATCACAGGGCTTAATCAGATAATGATAATTAACTACCAGCTCTTATTCTTACAAAATCTCTATCCTCATGAAATTCATTCTCTCGGAGGTGTTCTTCAAACCTCCCTATTCTTTCAGTATTATATCCAGAATCTATTTTCATGCAGGTCAATACAACTACAGATAAGTTTGATGAGAACCAGGACTGAACAAACAGGGCTTCCAGTTCACCAAAGGCCACTTTACCTCCCCACACAGGTGCACGATCATATAGAAGATACAGTGAATTAAAGAAAGGAGAACTTGTTTTCTATTCTAATTCATTGGCTCATGAGCTAACAAATGCTGCCTTTTTTTTTTTTTTTTTTTTTTACAACGTATCTTCGTAGTTTTATAAGGATTTCTTTTCTAACATCTCTTTTTCTATTGTTCAGGAGTTTTACCCTTGATAATAATAATGACTACTTATCAAGATGAATACCATCCCCTCAAAAGGAAGGCATTTCAAGAGAAAAAATCCCCCAAATGCAAAATTATCTAAAAAATGCTTAGGTAAGAAAACATTTTGATGTAGGTAGAATATTTCGAAACATTATTTTTCTAGGAAATAGAATTCTCATTCATTCTGCCCGCTATTAGTTACTGTCCAGCTTTTCAACATCTTCCAAATATTTAATAGCACTTCAATCTTAAAATTCTTAAAATAAAAGAAATTAAAGTGACAAATTGTCAAGGTACAAAACTTTATGGTAAAATGTCTAAAGGTATAGTTTGCCTTCATTACCAGCTAGAAAACTACATTTGTACTTGTGACTATTTGTAATATTATGCAGAGGTAGGGCTATTATTTTGCTTTTTATTATCTTAAGAAGAGGGAAAATCATGTACATTGTACAGACATACATGCATCCACATACACAAGACAGAGCTAAGTCTAAATTCTTTTAAAATGTCTATGTTCCCTGATAACACACATGAGCAACTGTCCTATGACAGTCAGCCTTCTTGAAAATATTTAAATAAAAAGTGACTTCTCTAGTACTAAAACAGGTCAATGGCCTGACAGGCAATTCTTTGCCTGGCAATTCATAATATTTTGTTTCAGAAAACTTCTGGTAAGGTATTTCTCAGTTTTCTTAGAAATATTTCCCATTCTTTGTCAACTAAACATTCACTCTACTGATGTCTCAGCACACTGTAAGGTTTATTATTTAGAGAGTGAATATGGAACTGTAGGCTTGTACTTAAACTACGGTATTTTAATTATTTTGAATGCATCTTAACTAGGACATGATTGAAAATGATAACCTTAAAAAAGGTAAATAATCTTGTGATTAATAATATAAAGAGATGAAAAAAAAGCTACAATGAAAAACTCTGAATAATAGCATGCTTAATTTTAGGTATCCCAATTTGAAAAGGCAAATTAAAGAAAGTTTCAAAAATTCAAAACGATTAAGAGAAAAGGTGACAGTAATTAATGAAGAAAGCTTGCAGGATCTCACCTGTTACAACGTGGTGAAGCAGTGCTTAGTGGTAGAGATGATAATTTACTGATATTTAAGGAACGTGAACAATGAAAAAGAATATGATTTTCTAAAAATATTGGTACAGGGGGAATAATTGGAGATATTAGGAAGAATTTTTAAGGCAAAAAATGAAAAGAACCCAGGAAGAAAATTGGATGATGATACAGATTTATAGTTTAGATCTGTAACACTAAAGCAACCTGTTTTAATAGTTGACTAATTCACATATCGGCTGATTTTTGTGCATATAAATATAGCACAGAGAGTATAGTGTTTTGTATGTTTTAAAGAAAATCAGTGGGGAAAATTAGACCCAACTTCTGAATCCTGAAATTCACATTCAGTAAACAAATAGAAATAAAATATAAATACCTAATTTATAAAGACTAAGTTACTATTTAAAAATCCCTAATAATTATAGTCAGAATAAGCCTCTATGTTAATGCATTACTGTTAAGGCAATATTAAACAAAAAGTGTCCTCTAGCTAGAGAGACAATTCTTATCGCTATTAAGGAATCTCCTGAGTTAATTTATTAAGGAAAGTCTTTGGTGTGTTTCCTGAGATGTGCGTCAATCTTTACATTAGATATTGTATAGAAGTTTCAGATATAGACAGTTGGATATCAGAGATAATGTAGATGGAGTTAAAAGAGAAACAAGGGCTGATTCTGAAGATTTCGATTCTAGTATTGGTTTGCTCATTTCATTGGGAGATCTGAAGCAAGCCATCTTCCCTTCAGATCCCTGCTTACCCATGTCTGTATTGGGAATAACTTAGAGGAAAAAATGAATCGGTTGGCTAAGATAATCTACAACAAACATTTAATAAGATAAAGATCTAAAATAAAGTGTATTAAATAATTTTCAGTAAAGGACCTCATTCTGAGTAAAAAGATCACGCAAAGAGCTCTTATTACTCATCCAAGTTCTTCGGTTTCTCAAATAGAGAAATAAGGTTATCTTAGTTTAAGATAAAACTATTTAGTGTATGAATTGCATAGCTAAAAGTCATTTCATAGAATTAAACCCGATACTTTTTGTCATTAACTATAAATTATGATTTGTATATCCAGAATGCTTAAGTGTCTTTTTATGTTATCTATGTTATATAGCATGTACTTCAAAATACTATTTAATCATGATTGAGTTGGTCATAAATTTTGATAGGTCTCAAGTGAGCAATTCCCATGCTTCAGAGGCATCAACTGAGGTCACCTGGTAGTATTCTATTAGTAGCCGATATGGTCTGCCAGACCCTACTTAGGTTCCTTTACCCCTAGAACCTTGGAGATGGCTGGAGGGCTGAGCTCAGCAGGACCACTCTCTCCTTCCATGTAGCCCCATTGCCTCTTCACATGGTTTCTGCAGCATGAACTTCCTACATAAAGTTGGACTTCTTACAAGGCATCCAGACTCCAAGGAATCAAGATAGAACTGCCAGTCTTCCCAAAATCTGCTCCCAAAAATGTCATGGTATCTCTTCCAACATAATCTCTTAATCAAAGCAGTCATAGAGCAGCCCAGATTCCAGAAGAGAGAAAATAGGCCCTATGTCTCAATTGGAGGTACATCAAGAATGTCTAGCCATCTTTAACCATCACAATGAATTTCTGAAGGTAACTAAAATATGTATGGAACCAAAAGCTTCTCGAAACATTTTTTCAGGAAAATTAACAAGACTGCAGCTTTAGTTCTAGTGAAATATTTCCATTCAGTCAAATCAGTACATTATGAGTCACTGTAGTAGAAATAGTTAAGCCAGTAATGTGTCCTGTTATGTCCCTTGACTTAGGTAATGTTTGTCAGTACAATATTAAAAGAATAGTTCAATTCATATTATGTAGCTGGACATATGATCAAGCAATGGAATCAGTGCTTATTTATCTTAAACTGTTCAAGTCAGCACCAACAAGAATCAATCTGCTTGGGCTACATAACTAAATCTACAAGTTTCTAAAATTATTAATAGATGCACACATATAATGTTTTAAGCAAGCATATATACATAACTAATAAGAAATTACTTAAATATTTTGAAATAGAATATCAATTAACAAAAATATATTTTATATGTTAAGGAATAACTTTGCATTTTGCTCAAGTGTGAGGGATTTTTCTGACAATAATTTAGCATATGTTCTTTAATGAGGATGTCATATCATAGATCTTAGTCATTAAATTATTAACTAACATTATCTAGAATTAAATGCAAAGGAAACACTATACGTGCTTTATATTAAGAAGAACATTTTAAGACAAATTCAGTTAACACTAGGGTTGGCATATTTATAATATGTCTAGGATAGTCTATTTTTGGCTACTGGGCGTTCATTTGCCCAGAATTATCTATGTTATCTGGCAACTTCTTCACATCTGTAATTTTATGACAAATTTGTAGTGATCAGCCATGATACCAAATATCAAAATGACAACTTTGCCTTCAGAGGAAGGTGAAGCAATATACTGTTTTAGTATTAACTTTACATTTTCTCATTACTTTTAGAACATTATATAAATTATACATGGTAAATGTGTATAGGCATTAATACATTTATATTTTTATTTATATGTACACATACACACAATATTTATTCAGAAGGGCAGAAGTGACACCAAAACTTGCCCTTGACAGCTTGTAAAATGACTCTCTTGCTCCCCATTCCTCAATTTTCTTACCTTCTACTTTAGTAATTTTAGCTATATAAAGGTAATACTAAATATCAAGTGGAAGTCATTCTATACTAATGCCAAAAAAAGCATATCTGTTTTTTAGTGGAGTGTTCATTGTCCAAACCTAACATGTGAACTACTGATACTTAAGAAGGAATTTCATTGCCTGAAACAAAAATAGCTTTTCAAACTCTGTGTACTTTATAACATCATATGTTCATGTGTTTATTTAATCAATTGTTCAACAAACCATCTACAAGCATCAGACCAGACACTGAGGATACTAAGTTTAGTAAAACATAGTCCTCACCCTCGTGGGTAGAAAATAGCACCATTAAAAAAAAAAGTGCATTCCTTTATCCCATAGAATAATCACAGCTTGTGCAAAGACAGTCAGATAAACAATAATGAGTTGGGCCACTACAGATTGATGGAAATGGAAATGCACAGTGTGTGCATGTAGAGTGAGGGGTGGCAGTGAAAAGTAGAAATAGTATCATAAAGATTCTTGTATATCATGCCAAGTGAGATGGTTTTTTTTTTTTTCCTTGCAGATGATGGAAAGTGATGAATAAATAAGCTAGCAATGAGATTTGCTTTGCCATTTAGAAATTTTACTTTGGGAATAATTTAGAGAAGGAATGAGGAAACTATAGCCCACCTGCTAAATCCATCTGCTGGTTGTTTTTTTAAATAAAGTTTTATTGGAACATAGCCACATCTATCTTTTTACTAGTATCAATGGCTATTTTCCTGCCACAACAACAGAATTGGCTAAGTGCCACAGACACTGTACTGACGTGGAGCCTGACATTTTCACAATCTGGCCCTTTACAGAAAGCTTGCTGACTCCAGATTTAGAGGATTGATTGGGAGGGTTTGAAACTGGAGATCAAAAGAACTCTTAGGTAGTAAGAAACAGTGAGAACTTCTACTAGATAAGCTGCAGTGAGACCGAAGAGAAGATATCCCAAGGATGTAAAATAGTAGGAATTTTTGATGGATTGTATAAGGAATAAAAAGAAGTTTAGGATGACTCAGAGATTCTAAGCTTATGTCATTGGTTAGAGTGTAGTTAAAGAGGAGGTAAATGGTAAGTGTTTTACACGTGGTCATTTGGGAGCACTTTCATATACAAATGTACTTAGGCTTAAATTTTGGAAGATAATTCCAGGACATTAGGCAGTAACTGAAGATGGGTGTGTTGTGATCATTAAATGGGAAGGATGAGGAGTTATGCTGGGTAAGTAGAAGACCAAAGGTGGGGTCCTGGGATATAACAACAGGAAAACGTAGACAGAGGAAAGAAGCTGGTGGAAAGAAGTCGAAGATAGGGCTCACATGTTTCTTTTAACAATCCTGTGGTATAAGAGAGAATTATTTTATTTTTAACTGTGTATTCTTTTATAGACAATGACTTGATTTTTAAAATGCAATCATGTAGCACAATTAACCTGGTTCTAAAGAGAATTGAATTAAAATAAATGTGACATATCATCGTTTTTGATCCCTTTTGAAATTTGGGTAGAATAGTTGGTATTGATATAAAACAAGGAAAAAAAAAAAAAACTTAACTCAAAAGGAACTAACGTATTCTCAATCATGTTGCCAGGTGAGAAGCTTTATGGCATATCCACTTAATGGAGGTGTTTGGGAAATGAACTAGCAACTGCATTACATCAGAGCTCCACAACACGTAATTATTTCCAGAAGACTTCAACTGTGATTACATCCATGTGATAAAATGCCATATTCCGATATGATTCTTTTATAATTGCAGCCTCTGAGGTTTGTCACTAACTTACTTCAGTTAAAATTGTTAATAACATGACACTTTATTAGAGAAGCCTAACATTTTAGAAAGTCTCTAACATACGAATTTGTTATGAACTGTCACCTTATTTATTTCAAATGTAATTTTATAATTATTATTTCAGAACTTTAGAAGTTTGGTATTTAAAACATGTAATGATTGCCCTGTATTGTACTATAAAGCAAGTCACACTAATAGTGATGATTCACTAAATGTTTAAGAGCGTTTAGTTTGGAAGATATAAACAATTTCACTTAGGCAATAAGATAGTGATATAATCAAGGTTAATATAGCATATCCTTTGCTACCAATATTATTTCCTGTGAATAAATATAAGTTTTTGATGATTTGGAACCATCATTTAAATACATAATATCTGTATATAATGTTATATAAACTGTAACTAATTATAAAATAGTCTGTTTAATTGTAGAAATTTCCTTTTTACTGTACTCTGGTTAGTAAGTGTGAAAATATGATAGACGTTATTTGGCAGTAGCTTGTTTTCTACTCTTACATACACATTAAAAATATATCCATGATTATAACTGATATTAAGGAAACTAAAATCATAAAATATATAATTTGAAATTCACTATGTAAAAAATAACTTTTGTTAACTCTGTTATAGATGATGACTATACCACCTTGAGACCGTGTTGTCTGACCAGTTACCTCTATAAACTGAGATGGTGAGGGAAGGTTTATATAAAGAATAGAATACGGAAATATTTTTTCCAGAGACAAGCTTTTCTATGGTTATTTCATTTTCTGGTTTTCAGAAGTCTTGCATTAAATGAGAACTCTCAGTCGGTAGCTCCTGCATTTGCCTGTTTCTGGTGTTAATTATCTTTTGTTTGCCCTTGATAATCCTGAGGTTGGTATGCAGATGATATGAAGCCTGCAGAATCATCTCAAAGTGTAAAAAACAATGGCATTGTCAATTCTGCATCACAACACTTTATAAATTATGAATGTTATCCACATTAAGGAGAGTGGTAGACTTTTAAAATTACTTCCATGAATAGATTAAATTACAAGTATTATTACATTTCATTTTATTAAGTGCATCTTAGTAGTTATTAGAGCAAATGAACATGTTCTCTCAATTACATAATAACATTAGAACTAAAAATTATGCATCAACACTCCCAGATGCATAATGGAGCATTGTATATTAATCACCCTAAACAATATTTTTGAGTTTATATAAAGGCAATTATTACCTATTGAACAATAACATTATTTTATTGGTTTATTAAAATTCAGTTTAGCAACTACCTCTTTTATAAAAAGCTCTAGGTATTTTCAATTTTTTTCAAAGAAACCATGTATACAACTAGTCCAGTTTACTTACATTTAATGATGCTTATCTTAGTATAAAATCATAATGTTATATACCTATAACAGGAAAAGTTATTAAAATATGGTTTCCCAATTTACTTATTCACATTATAGGAAAACTAATTTAAAACAGTATTACTAAAAGTTTTTGTCTCACTTGAAAATTACTGTTCAATATCATAATGATACAAAAAGACAGTTTTATTAATATTATTAGATCTTAAACAAAGGGTTATAAGTTATAAATATGATTACAATCTGCCTAAATCTATGGAATCATGTTTAAAGTATTTCTGCTAGTGTAGGTGACTTATAAATATTGATTTTCAGTCAAAATATATTTACAAATCACATTAATATTCTAAACTCAATTAATTTTGCTTATTTTGCTTTAATTAATGGTCAGTGGTTCAACAAGGATTATTATTGTATATTATGTTCAAATATGACTTCAGTGTTTGGAATTGAATTTTTTCTTTTCTTACATTTCATAAACTATATTTCTTTGATGTTAGAATCTTATTAGAATGTTATTTACGTTAGTAAGGCTTTTCATAAATTTAGTTAGAATTGAATACAGCAGTTTCTAGTATCTACACTGCTTTGCCTGAATGAACAAAATACCACCAATTTCATTAAGTGTGATGAAAGACAGCAATTGAGTTATCATTAATGTAACAAAATAAATAAAATTACTTTATATTTTTTGAACAGTTAAGGAATATGGACTTTATTAAGAATACATGATAATAACTTTATTGACCTGAATTTGTGAATCCAAATTTTAAGAATAGTAAAATGAGTTAGTCTTTTACACTGGTTAACAGTGTATTATCATCCTTTTGATTTAGCAAGCACATTACTTGCATTATTTATAATAAAGTGAAAAGTATTGTTGATGGAATAAGAACAGTATTATTACCTATTGGCTGAATAATAACATTATTTTACTTTATTAAAATGTGATTTAAGATTTACATGGAACTATCTTTCAATTATATGTTTAGGTATATTCCTTGTTTAACTTCTTACATGAATATGCATTTCTTAACTACCCTTTTCCTAAATAAGAACTGATTTATTTATAACATTTTCTAATTCTTCCAGCAAAAGGGAAAATGTGCAACATTTTACAGAAAGAAATATTTTATAACTACTGACAAAATACATTTAGAATGAGTATTTTTATTACTGTTGAAAGAGATATAAACCAGTATGACTCATTCACCTATGTATTTAAGCAAACAACAACAAATACCATCTCTAAGATAATTTGAGGATATTCATCTTTTTCTATTTCTCTCCAAACGGCACACACAATTTATAGGGCATACAGCACAGCATAACCAATGTTTACTTAATCTGCATCCTATTCTTTCATGTTTTCTTCTTGCTTCAGAGGAAGTTTCAAATATGAAAATGTTAATAGTCTTTAAAAATAACTCTTTTTTAAGAAGAAAAAATCATGTTACTTCTTAATCTTTCTAATTCTGTTCTCATAAGATGAACTTGGATTTATTTCTTTAACACCAAATCCTTTTATAGAGATCTGATTTCTTCACTAATGAATTGAAAAAAATGACATCAGGTTCCTAGGTGAGTACATTAAATAAGTCACACACAATAGTAACACTGTTTCATGTAATAGAAAATAAGTATTTGGTTCAGTATCTCGTACATGCCCCCTTTTTTAAAGCAGTGATTAAGACAGGTAAATAGCATGCAAAAGATTACGCTGTAGTTTGCAATCTACCTTTCAAGCATCACTGAAAAATTTGTGCTAGGAAATGAAAGCCAGACATAATTCACTAAAATTACAGTGAACGTCTCTTGATCAATAGAGATAAATCTAGTTTTGTTGTTAAATCGATTTTCTCCTTTATAGAGATATATCGTCCTGATTGTTTTAAGAATAATTGTTTCGCTAAGGATTTTTATGGTGATTAGGAAAAAGTAAACAAGAGAAAACTTAATGCACCTCCTTGGCATTGCCAGCATTTCAAGTTAATTTGCTAGAGATAGCAATAGAGATTTACATCATTTGGGGCAATAATGTTTTCCTGAAAGAAATTCAGTGAGACTGAGTTCTTTTCAGAAATAAGCAACTTCTATGTTTGTTTTACTTTTACAAAATTTTCAGATCCTGCCAATATAAATATTCACTAATGCATACTCTCTCTTCCAGCTTTTATCACTTTCCTTGATTTCTTGGCATAAATCACAGTGAAAAAGTCCAGATAATTTTTTTTTTCGTATTACAAAAATGTTTAGACTAGACTCAGGGACAAAGGTAGACTCCAAGGATTGCTTAAAGTGATGTGGCTGCATTATTTCTTAACTAAACATAAAAGCTGACTGTGTGTGTGTTCTATTCAACTTCTAATTTTTTACTGAAACATTTCATATTTTAAATATTTCATAAACAATTATTCAAATGCAGTATACTTAAACACTAAGGATGAATGAAAGACATGAATTTAAGTTAAAAATCATTATTTTTTTTCTAAAAGAATAGAAACAAAAAATATTAAATATACTTCACTGCATGGTTTTGGTGAAACAACTAATATAATGCTATATATATATATATAAATGAATAATAAAGTACACATAATTTAATTTCATTCATATATTTGTATAACATTATCATTTATATATTCCTTTACAGAGAGTAAAATATTTGTTTTAATGAATAGGGAATATTTCTTATAAGATCTTAAATGATCAAATTATGCACTTTTATAAATAACAATTTTATCAATAATACCATAGAATCATCTCATTTCAAAATTTTATAAAAATCTAAAGCTTAATGTGAGATATTCCCTTGAGTCAATAGCAATCTCCTTGGTATATATCTAAGATAATTATAATTCAGATAAACAACTTCTATTTTCCCATAACATATATTCTATATTTTAGTCAGGAAGAAAATCCTGTAGTTTCTTCTTGCCCATATGTATGTATGTATTGTGAAATGGAAACAAAGTATTATCCAATTCATGAATATAACATGTTCTGAATTTATCAATATTTTTGCTTTTATTATAAATCAGGATATGGAACAATATTATAGTATGTCTTCTTTTGAAAATGCAAAAGAAAGAGTACACTTAGCATGCAAATTTCTATTAAATACTCAACTTTTAATGCCAAGTAAATTTTAACGCACAACAAACTGTTTAACCCTCATGAGAAACAATCTTGACTGGGTGTGTATGTGGCATGCGTGCACACGGATGTGCACACACACAAAGTTGTTTTACCAGTAAAGCGTTGGATTTTCAACAGTTGCTTAGGTTAAGCTATCAACTATTCACAGATTTCATCGTATATCCACAAATTATCTTGAAAATGTTTCTATATCAAGGGACATACAGATTGCTATAAGTTTGTCTTAAAACATAAATTATTTTGCCCTTCAATGAGTTAATAACTCTGGTAAATAAACTCAAGGAAGCTAAGTGAAATCAAAGTAGCATGACTTCCAAACAGAAAACATGCTACAAGTCACAGACAGGGGAAGATGACAACTTCTCAAGCAGGGGTGTTGGTGTAAGAGCCGTGTATGGCATTGTTGTAACACTGAAATTTATGAAACGCACTTCCCTGCTGTATTTGATGTACTTCCGTTGACCTGACCCCAGCACTGTGTGTAGAAGAAGGCTGCCAGGTAATTCTTTCCTTGATTTCTTTGTAACGGATATAAATGAAATAAAAATGATCCAGTTTTGTTTAGAAATGAAACATTTAGTGGAATATAAAAGGCGTACTTGTAGGACATCAGTATATATATTTAAAAAGGACTTTGCTCCATTGCTGCGGTACCTGGATAATGGCTACTGCTCATGTTACTTCTATAAACACTTCACTTCGAGCTTTCTCAGTTAGAAACAAAATTAACCCTTTAAAAAGGCTCCAACTTCTTTGTGGAAAATTCACATGCCAGTGGTTCCTTTTTCTCATGGAAATGTGATAAGGCCAGAAGATATGCTTTGAGGTCACAGGCCACAAGTAACCTTATACATATTAACCATTCTGCTATATTTCAGTGCTCCAAGATTTCAGCGGGCTCTGGAACATTAAACCTTCTGTCATTCTTGTCCCTACTGAGTTTGATTCTGCTGAGGTTTAGTGGAATTATAAACACATATGAAAATATGCAGAATATATTTCTTTTTTGAAGTGATTATAATGTGATGTTTCTGCACTGCCAGCATTCATAATAAAGCAAATGTGATGTTTCAGTGCAATATGACATCCACCGTAATCTTATTAACATGTAAGCAGCATAAGACAAAACATGCACTGCACTACCTGCTTTATTTAAAGGCATAGAACAAATAGATTTATTAATGTAAACTTTTATGATCTCTGGCAACAGACACGTGCCATCAAGTTTGGAAATCCTTGCAGTTGCAGACACAGGTTTGTCAAATGAAGGGTTTTAACAATTGTTAAGTTCTCCCTTACAAATAAAACAATAATATCCAAAGTAACTAAGTGTAGTTTAAAATCGATTGATCATTTTGAACACCCAAAGAAGATGAATGACAGTGAGCAGCATTTACCTGACACCCCTGAATATTTCACAGAGACAAGTTGATATGAGTTTGTATAAATACTAATATTAAGCAGAATTAGCTTTGGAAAAAATAAAGAAATTGTACTGAGGTGAAAATTGTCACTGTCAGGAGAAATGAAGTTATATCAGAGAACAAGTGACATACAATTTTCTCTAGAGTGTTTTTAATAAAAATAGCTTTTCTTTGAATATTTTGAAGTCAGACATGAGAGGCAATCTGGGCGTTTGTCAGAGTTTGAGAGTGTGAAAAATTGCTGCCTTAAATCATTTAAGCTGAAAAGCAACTTCTTCCTGCTGAGATAATTTCACATTGACTTACCGTGCAAGCCCTTCAGGCATTCCCAGCTCAGAGCAGAAGTTTTCAAGGTAAAAACATAGAGCGAGAACATGGGAGAAGCTGGGACAAGGATCAGCAGCAACTCCAGGCGTTCAGGCACATCTGACTTTGATTAATTAGAGAGCTGCTTTTCTATTTCCACATGTACTGCCTGATGGAAAGGTAGAGTGGACCGGGATACACAAACTTGGAGTTGACTCTGTTAGAGATCAGCAGGTTTTGACATCTTCCACCGAGCTTGCAGAATCTGCGCTTCGGAGGACCAAATTGCTGAAGCATACTTTTAATTTATTCATTTTCCTAATGCAGGGAAATTATCTCAACTGCAATAGATTTGATTTTTCCACAGTGAATAAATCAGTTACTGTAAATGTTTAGGTTAGATGAACAGCTATCCTGCTGCAGAATGAAGGATGAGTTATTTCCACTTTTGCGGGGAAAGTTTTTTGATCTAACTCTTCGTTTGTGCATTTAAGGACCACTCAATATGACTTTTTCCCTTTTATTTTAAGGACAAAAGACTTTGTTGAAATTCTTTTTATATTCCTCAATTTTTCTTCAAGTCTTCATAAGATGTTAAAATTTAAGAAGTATTTCACTGTGTAACATTTTATTGAAAATTAATACACATGAAAAATTGCTTTAGGAATATTGCTTTAAGACTACTAAGGGTCAAATAATAAATAGAAATTTAATTAAAAATAACAGTTATTGAAATGGTCTAAACTATGACATAATTATTATCTGAAATTTGAAAAAATAGATACAAGTGCATTCTTAATGCATAGCTTCATTGTAATCTCTTATTCAGAAGCAAATACTAATAACTAAAGCCTCTTGATTTTCAAAAAGACAACTCTTTTTTAAAATTATATCTATGAGTTTTCTTAAATCCTTCATTATTCTGAATTCATTTTTGTTCCACAATGAACATCCTTCTTCACTTCCTCCCCAGCCCCCATTTTTGCTTATTTATCATGGAAACTGCTTTATTAAAAGCTTTTTTTTTTTGCTAATCTAGTGGGTTTCATGGTTGCTTATTACCTTCTTATGCTTCAATTCCTAAGTAAATCTGGCAGGATAAGTGACAGCTTCAACCAGATTTCAATGTGAGACTGTTTTCCATCTTAGACCTTTATGCTCACAAGAGTTAAGGTTCAAAGTGATCTGGATCAACATTTTCTCCATTTCTGGTTTGGTGACATGATGGACGAATGCAGGCTTGATATCAATCACTTCTAAGGTAGATTTTGATAAAGTCTTGCTGTGCATCAGCCAAGACATAGAGTCCTTAATGAAATAATAGGATCCTTAGTTATTATCATAATTTTTTTACAGAGAAGTCCTCACATCAGTGTCCCCTGCCTCTGTCAATCACATATTGCAATTAACTTATTAAATTGCACTTGAATTGGATTGACTACTAGAGAGGGGAAACTAGAAAGTTCTTGAAAACAGATTCTTCTTTCACATCCTTCAAACACTTCTGAATCAGGGAATGTGGGATCTGAGTTTCCCTTCTCTAGGAAATTAATTTTTCACTTTTAACTTAAATAGGAGAGATTTTTTAAAAACCCCTTCAGTGAACTGGATACTTACAGTTCATCCCTCATTCCTCCTTTCCTCCCACCCCCCCAGGGGAAGTAGCAATTAACATGATAATTGAGATATGCTTAACGTATTAACTATTAACAGTCCAATTCAATTCATCAAATGTGAATTTAGCTTAAAAATACGTTCAACATGCAAAGATGAGTAAGACAGAATTCTTGCCTCCAACTAGCCCACTACTGAGTTATGAAGTAAGAAACATAAATGACATGTACCAAAGAGAGGTAAGAATGAGGTTTCAGAGGAAGTCAAAGGAGGAAGAAATGAACCTACAATAAAATGTTTACTGAACACCTATTCTGTGTCTGACACATATGACATGAATCCTGACCTCTAAGAGCTCATGGTTTAATGGTAAAAATAAATAAATAAATATATGATTACAAAACAAAGAATTGGCATTATAACACAAGTTCAAACAGGTGTTAAGGGGACATAGAGAAAAGATATGCACACAACACTGAGCCTGAGAGACCTAGAAAAGACTTCACAACAGTTCAGAAGGTCCTAGAAGGTTTCCCACAGAAGCAGCAGAGTTAAGCAAAGTCACACAAGGTGTGGATGGCTCTGACATGTCTGGGTAAAGGGGAATCGCCTATTGCGTCCCAAATAGAAACACAGGGTCTGCACACAGTTCATGGGGGACTGGGAATTGCCACCAGGAAATCACATAACATTTACTATCATGTACCTCTGAACCTTCACCCAGGCAAAATATAGTTTGTGGAAAAGAAGAACGATAAAATGACACATGTGTTAATTAGGAGTAGCTTGGGCTGAAAGAAACTGAATAACTGACCAAAAGTTTAAAACAAGAGTTTATAGAGAAACGGGGCAGCTGACCAGCATTTCTATAATTCTTTTGGTTATGCAAATAAGCCTATTACACACTTAGAAGTCACATCCAAGTTCAAGTGGAACAGGAGTCAAAGAGTGAAGGACTTTGCTCAGGAAGCTTATCCTCTTATTTAGAAAGAGAAGCCTTCCCCAGTAGACTTCCACTTAACCTCTCATTAGCGAGAACTGGGTCCCATGTATATCTCTAGCTGCAAGGGAGACTCAAAAACAAGTACTTAACTTTCCAGCTTCATAATAAAGGAGAACGTAGGAGTAGGGGTTTGTAGCACCTGTGGTAAGGTACTCTATAATGGGCTATAGCTGGTGACACATATACAAAATCACATGAGCTACACTTTTTCCTAAGCACCCCAAGCTCCACTCACTGTTTACCAGATTCAACATATCATAGTAACAGATACCTGTTTGTTCTCTTCTTTCAAAATAAATTTTCCTCTCCTCCATATCATAGTCCATAATCATTTTAGATAGACAACAGAAGAATATTTCATTGAGAAGTCAGGAATCTATGTCATTCATGGTACACCTTTATCAAAGACTGGATAATAGCCAGTTGCATAGCCACAATTACACCAACTTTTTCCTCTCCTATGCTTCCCAGCCCTTCATCCAAAGACAACAAGAAAGGTAAATAAATCTAGCAGAGTCTGGTGACACTGGAGAAGTCACTCTTGACTTAAACTTGAAAGCCTCTCCTACTTGTTAGCTGAATGACCTTCCTGGGCCTATTTCCTTGTGATTGAAATGCAAATAATAATGGTATCCAACTCACATATGCTATAAGGAATAAATGAGATTAAAAAAAAATGTAAAGTGCTGTGCACAGTGTCTAGTGCATAGAATTGCTTCAAATTTTAAAACTTTCTTTTAAAATAAATGTTGTATCTCCATGATGAAAATTAAATGTTCTCCCACTCCACCTATAAAGTTTGAACATGGCACCCCACTTCTTAAAATTACCCTTTCCTAATTTAGTAACTTATATCATTTCTCTTTAAGTTGCCTTACAAATTAATTTCTCAGAGAATTCTTGGTAGCACTGATGGAATACTTCTAATTCAATAAAACAGCGCCCCTGCTTTATGGCTTGTGATTGTATTGTGATGTCTTTCTGGTCTATATTTTACTAGACTGATTGGCCTGCATGGGATCAGGTGTCTTAGGACCCAAACAGAAGCATTGGAGTACGTCTTCCCGGAAGGAGAAGTTAAGCATGGTGTTTTTATGTGTACTAATAAGTAAGTGGTCTTCCAAGCTATAGAACTGGACAAGAACAAGCTACCCTGAATGAAGAAGGTTTGAAGTCTCTCTTTTGTTTATTAAAATTTATCATGACTTAAAAATAAGGAGGAGGGTAACTCCCCCCTCAATATTGCTTTAGATGTGTGATGAGAGTAGTCTTTAGAAACTTCACAGATAATACTCTATTTGTGTACAAGCTCACAATCCTTTAACCAAAATCACATGCACATTACAAATCGTCATTTTTCCAGTCTTATAAAGGAAATACTATTCGTCTCCCACATATGCCACAGTGCAGGGCCTGAAACAGCACCATGCAATCAAACACGCTCTATTGCTCAGAGAAATTTAAGAATATTCACATTGCCTGGGATAAATTACGAACTTAGTTTTGTGTCAATTTGGGTCATATTTTGTGCCAAACTCATTGCAAAACAGGCAAGAAAGTGTTTCTAGAGTCCATTACATTTTAGAACTGTGAAAAGATGTTGTGGACCTGTATGTGTAGGTATAATTTATTATGATGTTACTTATAAACAAAACATTTAATATACTAAATCAGACAATGATCTTTTCCTTCCGAGTCCTAAGACATAAAGAATCTTTGAGTTTTGTGGTATTTAGGCTATTTACAGAGAAGTTCTATCTCTTTAATCGTGGATTTATTTGTATTACACTTGGATCCATGATAGCTCCAAAAGTTTCTTCATCAGCAGAAACAACAAATTTTTCTTGGCTGTTCATCATGTACTTAAATATTGACTTGTGGTGTAACAAGAAGCCACATTCACCCAAAAGCCTGATAATGAGGCTCCGGTGCACAGACCCCTGACTGGTAAAATATCAATGGACAGAAATGAGTTCTTCAGTTTTTCACATCTGTACTTTTAAATCACTGGGCTTTTGATAAAGATTCTCCAATGTTCTCCAGTAAAAACCACTTCCCATTGTCAAGCTTCACTGATGAAGGAGAGATTATGTCCTAGATATAAGACTGAGATGGACAACCTTGAGTCTGCCTTAGGTTTATCACTAAAGTCTGTGTTGGAAAAATGGTGTTTAATGCATTCGAAACTTTGAATATTTGCTCTACTTGTTTTTTTGTATTTCCTTCCTGCATCTCTCTGGAAATCTCAAAGCAGGGATTAATGAGTGACAGGTGTGAGAAGACCAGGAAAGATTGTAGAGGGTATGTGTGCACCATCACAGTCTATGTGAAAGTTCTCTCACAGAGTTTGCAGCTGGTATGTATTGACCTACGTGGCTACTCTCCTGTATCTGTAACATTCTCCTCTCCTTGCCACGCACCCATGGCATTCAGAATCTCTGACTGGCTTTACAGAGGGCATCTTCTCTGACCTTGAGGCAACTGTTTGGTTCTTTGCACAAGTCTAAAAATTCTTCTACTTCCTCTCCAATTCTTGTTTAATGTCTAGGATTCAATCTTCTTTCTATTTCCCCACTGTTTCATCATATGTCTTTTATTTGTGTCAAATAGAGCAGCATCAGTTATTACAACTGACTTCTATATTCAAAGTGTTCCAGCCTCTGAAGCCAAAGCTGGCAAATCATCCCACATACATCCTTATCAGAACATTATTACTTTGATATGTTACCATAGTAAGGTCAGTGATAATGATAAATATATTTGGAGTATGGAAGAAAAACAAAGAATAGATTGTATGTAATACGAAAGAAGCAAGATTCATTTTGTAACAAATTTTAATCCTATTTATTTATTTTAAAAAGGCTGAGGTCAAGTTTAACAAAATGATAGATTCCTGTGAGTTGTTATAAATAGAGACCGAATGTTATCTTGGTCTCTGCCTCTGGTAACTTGGCAGCCCATGAAACACCATAAAGCCCTTCCTTCCCTGAACCAGCTCTCCTAAATGGCCATCACTTTTATTCCACTTATGAACTGAGTTTCTAACATTGATAAACTATCTGTCAAAGCAGCAATTCCTCCTTATTGTGTTGATTATCAGAGTAAAATATTGTCTGGAAACTTCCTTAGAAACTTCTATTTGAGTCTTACAAAGAGGAAAAAATATGATTTTGAGTCTGCTGTAAATTTAAATAAATAGTGTGTTGTGAAATTATTGATCAAGGAAGGGGTAAGGTTCTAGGAGATTATTTTCTGCAGTCTTTGTGTTTTCCTAATGTTCCCCTTCTAAGTTAGACTTAAAGACATCTTGATTGAGGCAACTGATTGAGGAAACCCAGTTGTAAGTTTTTCACTCTTGCAAATGTCATTCATTTATTAATTTCACTTTTCATACAGTTTTTGCAGCTTAACCTTAAAGTCTACAATGAGCTCATGATTGTAAATATACTCATTTCATCAACTTCATGCTGTTTCTAATCAGTGTTTTTTTCCCCTTCCTAAATTTTTTACATTGTTATATACTTTCATATGCTCTCTTTGCACCCCACATGTCTCTTTTGTAATTAATTACAACTGCAGTTAATTACTTATTTAGGCTCTGTCCTCCTGCCAGATTGTAAATCCCATGTCTCCCTAGATGCAGTCGGCAGTTCCTAGGAAAGAGCCCAGCTAATCAAAGGTGCATCATAAATGCTGGCTATGAGTTTAAGCATGAGGGAGTAGGTGAAGCAAAGCGGCATTACTTCCCATCAGGAGCATGTGAAAAACATTTTGGCTTTAGACAAACCTCACATCTATTTGGCTCAGTTCTGTATCTTTCATAAGCCTCTGCACTTAACTCATATGTTTTTATTAATCTACACTCAATTTTTCAGGATGCTCAGAAAAGCTTGTTTGATGTCCAAGAAACTTCACAGGAGAAACAAAAAGACACAATCTTTTATGGGTGACATCTCTTTATTGTTTCCTTCCAAGAAGAGTATCAAACTAGCATTACTGTGTTCTCAGGTGAGATACACCTTTCATCTGAATTTAATCTAACATTTAATTATTTTTCAAGATGTTCAGCATCCAAACTGCTGGGGAACTGTTTCAGGAGATGATAGATTTGCAAAAAAAATTAAGGGAGTCGATATGTTTTTAATCTACTTTTGTCAGAGTTATGGAATTTTTTAGCTTATCTGAGCATGTATAGATATTGATTCAATTTCAAATTTTTAGATAAAATCAGTACTGCTGCCTACTCATATAAATTTTGTATACCTTGCCCTCATAGATACGATTTACAGATAGTCACCAGAACTTTTTCCTACAAAAGTTATAAACTCTACATAATTTTTTTTTTACCTCATAATATCCTCTCCATCACACTAGTAACTCAGTATGCTAGAGAACATACATTGTCCCTCATATTTGCTCTCTTTCCCTTCTTGATAATAGCAATGCCTAGTTTTTAGCTGGACCCAGCTAGAAGATGAAACTGCCCAGCCCCCTCTTATGATTAGAAATGAAATACATTTTGACCCACAGAACTCACTGGAAATATTGTTTCTGATTTCCAGAATTTTTCTTAAAGGAGGAGTCATGCCTTTTTCCAGCTGCCTGCCTTCCTCTTTCCTGCTGGCTAGAATGCCGCACGATTTGGAAGGCTGGAACTTCAGCAGCCAAACTGAGACCTAGAAAGCAGACGATATCAGCTGAAGATGATGGTAAAAGCACACTAGAGTCTGGATCCCTGCATATTTCATGAAGCTGCCCACATACTCTGGATTATCTATCTCTAGGCTTTCTTCCTGCAAAAAAAGAACTATATTTCTATTTTGGTCATTGTTGTATTTGATTCCTTGAACTTGTAGACAACCTAGTCCTAAGTTAAAAAAAAAAGAAAAAGGAAGACGCCTAGGAAATAAATTAAAAAGAGTAAAAAGAGAAAGATGATGAAAATTGCAGCAAAGTATTATCTGCCAATGGCACTGCCCATAAATTAAGGCCATTAAACTTTTGAAAAAATTACTTTTTTCATCATTTTGTTCTTGAAATTATTTCCTAGATGTGTCAGTAAGGAACAGTTTCACTGTCTGTATCAGGCTTCTTCTGTCCTTCAAAAGAGAAAAAAACTACAACACTTAATGATTCGAGTGAATATCAAGATGACTTAACTAACAGTCACACTAAACTTTATTTATTCTGATTTGTTTTGCGTTTTATTGTATATATTTTCATTCTTAATTATGTTCCACTTGCGTTCTTATTAACCTGCAGTCACCTTCTGTGTGGGAAGATCAGGAAATAAATATTTTGATGATGACCTGATGTATCAAATTAAATGAGGAAACTCCCTCTTCCATTTACAGTGCTTTCTCGAAAGCCAAGAGACAGGTTAAAAAGAGCTGATGCCTGAAGGACAAAAGCTAACTTTTCAGTACCTAATAGAATAGATTTTAGGGCAAATGAGGAAATTGTGGATGGATTAATTACCAAACATTCGTTTTTAAACTGAACTCATCCTGGTTGAATACAAAAATTCTTCTCCTCTAATAAAATTAAAAGACTTCATTTTTAGAAAGAAAAAAAAAAAATGACTGCCTTACCCATGAAGGGCTGGCCTGCTCAGGATACCTTATCATCCAACAAGGGTCAATTTGGGGGACAGGGATTCTAGCAACACATTCAAAAAGTAATTTCTGGAGTTCCTATTGTGGCTCTGTGGGTTAGGAACCATAGTGTCCCTGAAGATGGGGGTTTGATCCCAGGCCTGCTCAGTGGGTTAAGGATCCAGCATTGCCACAAGCTGAGGCATAGGTTGAAGATGTGGCTTGGATCAGGTGTTGCCTGTTGCTGTGCCGGTGGCATAGGGTGGCAGCTGCAATTCCAACTTGACCCCTAGTCTGAGAACTTCCATATGCCACAGATGTGGCCATAAAAAGAAATAAAAAATAATAAAAACAACTAATTTCCATTTACCTACATTAAAATAAATTAAATGATTAATATCTGATGATCTTCCATCACATTCTTCCTCATCTATCACGATGTGTGATTATTTTTACCTAAGCAAATGGGAGAGCAACGTAGAGGTCATAATGCATATTGCTATGGGGGTGGACATAAAATGCTCTAGTAAGCAAGCACTTACACACAGGATTAAAAAAAAAAAACAAAAAAAAAAACTTTAAATAAATCTCTGACATGTCTCTCCTTCATTTGTCTTTCCCTGCTTACAACTTTTGTTTTTCTTCAGTTTACCTAAGATCTGTAAGAGCTTGATCTCCCCTTGGAGTGGGCAGTGTTCCGTGGACCTTTTCAGATTGCACAGCTACCATCACCATCAACTCTTTGGTCAGCCCTCCTTAGTTTCTAAACCAGCAAAACAAGTTTGAAAATGAAAGGAGGTAAAATCCAGGGTGTTATGCTACTCTCATAATTTCAAAGTAACACACATGGAAAGGGCGCTTTAATCCATAAACTAACTAGAATAAATAATACACAAAGAGTCTTCAGAGGTGTAAGAAAGAGTAGACTCTCTGGTCTTTCACAATCAGCATGGCACCCAGGCCACTGACGGAAGTATTTAGACCTGTGAGTAACTGCCTTGTTTTTATCAAGTGGGCACCTTGCTCAGTTTAGAGCAAGGCCTCCTCTTCTAGCAGAGGAAACTCAAGCTCCTACAATGTAAATACCAAGGCAGAACTTTTGTAAAGTAAACCAAGTCATGTGTCCAATGTCTGAACTTAATTTTTGTTACTGAAGGCCTTTAGAGTTGACTTTTATGTATGATTTTGAATCAATTGTTTTCACTCAACTCAAAAAAAAAAAAATCAACCACTACTTCCAGCTATATTAACATTCATATGCATATATTAACATTCAATCTTAAAACTGCATTGCATGTACAAAATCCACTGAAATTTCCTAAACAAGTTACTATGAGTAATAGAACCAAAAGAGTTTCAGTGAAGGTTGAGTAAACTAAGAAAAAGGTTTTGTTTATTATTTGCGTTCCTACCTTCTTTGATACCTGAATGCCTATATCTTAAATCTGACTTTTGATAAAACACTGTCTGTGCTTCTCAATCTTTAAACAAGTCTGTGCATACAGTCTTCATGGAAATTATAGGATCTTTTAAATTCGACTATACATCTATTTCTTTCACATTCCCTTTAGTCCCCAAACCTTCCCAAAACACCATAATAGGGAGGATATGATGTCAGCATAATTTACTACTGGTGATGTTAACTTCAATTACTTAGTTAAGGTGGTATATGCCAGATTTCTGCACTATAAAGTTATTAGCTTTTCCCTTTTCATGTTCTATTTATTAGCAGTGAATCACTAAATTCAGCTTATACTCAATGGGAGTAGAATGAAGGTCCACCTCCTTCAGAGAGAACTATCAAATAACTTATGGACATTTGCTAAAATCACCACAGTAATTAACATGTATTTGAGGAGAGATGGTTTGGAACTTTCTCTTTAAAGTTTCATCCAGTGACTTTAGTATTCATCAGTGTCTGATGCTTCTACATGATTGTTCTGAAACAGCAGTCTTCCCACATAAGAGATATTAATATAAGTTAAATACTAGGTAGGCCAAAAAGAAGAAAGGGATTGTCTCTTTGAAGCAGGACCAGCAGAAGTCGGGTAGGGTGGGTGGGTATGCTATTTGCCATAAATGTCATAAGTCTTTTATTAGCACAATTTGACTTTTAGAATAGACCACATGTTAATTTTACTGTAAAAAGTTAAAGTAATTTCAGAAAAAAACAAATATAGGCTAATAGATTCATAAGGACCCTAAGTCAGAGATAATTTCAAGGACCAGGACACCAGGTACCAAGAGTAGTTAGTGGGAATAAGACCTACTGCATCTCAACAAACAGCAGCAAGCAGCACTGATGAACGCAAATAAAATGTGCTATTTAAAAGTCTTATCTTGTGATGTAAAAACAACTCCCTGGAAATGTTTTGAAGGTCACGAAAACAAAGATGTCTTAGAAATGGAAGACATCCTTTACAAGTTTGGCATTCCTCCTCCTATTACAAAACATGGCTAAGTTCAGCACAGATCCATAAGCATAAAAAGCCATCAGATCCTTCAAAAGAGAGATAAAAGCAAAATAGATATCTAGAAAAAGTTTTCCCTATGAAGACTAGGATTAAGGCCTTAAGGAAATGAAATTATAAGGATTTTGGTAGCATACATTACTGTGAGAGAAAGGGGACCTCAATCTCAATTTCAAGATTTTTTTTAATAGCCTTTCCATTCTTTTTTTCTTCCTATTTCCAGTTATTAGTATCACTTACTATCTTCTTCTTTTTCTTTACATTTCTTCCATGTTTTTCATCTTACTCTCTTAAAGAAGGACTTTTTTTGAAGTGTGCCTTTTATTTCAATGACTAACAAGAGACACAATTAATAATAGTGAAATAATGGGGAACATGACACTTAATAGAGCAAGGATGAAAAATCTTTAATGTAGCCATAGTAATGTCATTTTTCTGACAACATCTTGATAGCATTTTGGTGATTATCAAATGCAATACCTAGAAGACAAGGACATTTAGAATTCTTTAATGTTTAAAACCTTTTGAGGTTTAAAAATGTGATTATTTTACCATTATTTTACTGCTATTTTATTTTATCATTATTTAATTATTTCATAATTGTGCTTTTCTTAGGTTCCAAGAACATTTTTGAAGACATAATACATAGGAGTTTTTGAGAAGTACGGAGAAATTATATTTGTTATTAGTTGCTGTGTGTTGCTTCAATTCCTTTCCTTGTGTTTGTTTTTATGCTTTATTGCTAGATCATCTGTAAAGTGAGGCTGGAGTCTTTGCCTTAAGGAATGAGTATATGAATATGTAAATAATACTTTAATGTGATGAGATTTTCCTATTTGAATATAAATTTGATGGAGATGTTATCCTAAATATCAACATAGTTCAGAACCAGATGATCACATTTCTTAACATTTCTAGATTCATATTTGCAACTTATATGATTTACGGAAAAAAGGATATAAGTATTGAAACATGAAAACTGAATGTTTTTTAAAGTAAGCTAGACTTTTTTTGCTTTATGTATTTTATTAAGCATAGCTGAAGGCAAAAAGTAAAATTTAAAGACAGATACATTAGAGATGATCAACACTGCATAGTTTCTTAGATTTTTGATTCTTTTTCAGAGTGCAATTACTATCAAGGGTATGCCTACTTTCTTTATGCAAATTTAAAATCGAAGATATCCCCTTCAATGATTTCTATTAAAGAAAATGATAGTAAATATAGTCTTCAAAAATAATTGTGACTACCAGAAAACCCACTGGCGTATGGGAACTGGGTTAGCACTTAACATTATTTATCAAGATAGAGTTCATGGATAAGGTCACTGAGAATTTGGCCTTGATGAAGAAAATCATAAATACCATTCACGTGTATTTAGTGAAAAAGATTTCAGCATTGAGAATAAGGCAGGGAAGCACTGCAAATGAATAATACGAAGCCTATTTTTTGAATTATACTGAAAACATTAGTATGGAACAAAGAGTAATACCTTTTAACATTGTATCTCTGTCTGAAAATGATCATCTAATAAAGATGGGAAAGAAACCTGACATCCTACTTTTTGTTGGCAAATATCCCAACAATACAGCAGAGGAAAATTCAAATTAGAAGAAAGTTAGGGAGTAGAATAACAAAGGTGGGTTAGGGCGCAAGAAGTCAGCTAGCTCATGTCATTGCTTAACTGGAGATAAGCACTCTATCCAAAGTCAACTGGCTGGTCTATTTTAATACCTCCTATAAAATATACCTCCTCCTGCCATCAGCTCTAGTAAATACCTCCAGAGCATAAAGGCTTATTTATTAAGAAAACAGTATCTCAGGGTTAAAAGAAAGAAATGCTGTGGATATTGTGATAATCATACCAGACGTAACTTTTGCAAACACTGTGAACTGATCTATCAGGGAAGGGGTTGTTATCTAGTTTTATGGTTTAAATACAATTTAATTTTACTATGACTTAAAAATGTATACTTTGGGCTCTCACCTTTCTCTTGAAGTCTAGTAATACACACACACACACACACATATATATGTATCCAACTCCTTATCTAACATCTCCACTTGATTTTCTAATAGTTATCTTAAAACTAGCATGTCAAAAATTGAAAATCTACATACCTTCTCTCCCCCCCACCATACACACATACACACACACCTGCACACACAGTTGGCTCCTACAGTCTTGTCATCCTAGTAAATGGCAACTCCGTACTTTGAGCTGATCAGCTCAAAAAATTTATAGCCACTTTCTCCATCAGGAAATGCTTTTGGCTCAATCCTTTGAACATAATCAGAATCCCACCACTTTTTATCACCTCCGTTACTGGTGTGGTCAAACCAGTATCAGCTGTTAGATGTTCAATTCCCCTGACATCCCGCCTGCTCTTTCCATCCTTGGGCAGGGTAGAGTACTTGCTATCCTCTACTAAATATAATCGCAATCCTTCCTGCAGTCTATTCTCACAAAAACCCTGTGATCCTTTTAAAACATAAATCAAATCTTGTCATTCCTCTGCTCACAACTCTCACGAATTGCTACCTCATTCAGAGAGTGTCCTATTGGCAGGGCTTTCTCCAATCATTCCATATAAAATAGCAAGCTCTATCTGGCAGGCCTTGGCCTTTAAGCTTTGCTGTATTATATTCTCTAATACTTATCACGATCTGACAAATGCCGTGTTTAATTAGTTGCATAATTTTTGTCTACCTTCATTAGAATCCATGAAGTAAGGACACATGTCTGTTTTATTTGCTACTTGTTAGACAAGTACTCAACTCAATAAATATTTTTTGATGAATAAATGCTTCAAGCAATCAAGGACAAGAGCAATGTTAAAGGGGTTGTGAAGGAAATCCATTACATGGTGAATTATTATGGGTTGAATTGTGTACCTCTAAAAAGATGTGCTCAAGTCCTAACCCTTGGGACCTGTGAATGTAAACATATTTAGAGATAGTCTTTGTAGATATAATCAAGTTAAGAAGAAATCAAATGAAGATTAGGCTTACCCTAATCCTGAAACTGAGCAGGGACCTCTGAGGCTCCTGGGCACAAAAGCCTTTCTGTGTCCCCCATTTCTGGTTTTTAGGAAATGGGCCTCAATCAGTCTTCATACATAACCTTCCCTGATTTCCACAGGGCAGGTTCAGACAGTTGCTAATTGAGAAGGGAGGCAAGGGAGAAACAGTCTAGAAATAATAGTTCAGCCTTGGGGCAGGATCCTAGTTCCCCCTCAATGGATATACATAATGATGTAGGCATCTTGTACACCTACCTAAGAGAAAAGTTATCTTCCTTATGCTTCATTTAGAAATGAATGCTTTAAAATTGAACAGCTTGGAGCCCTTCCTTTTGCTTCTCCCTCGTTTGCACCCTAAACACAATCACCCGTAAGCTAAAGAGGAGGCACTCTGAGCACAACTGCCTGTGGGCTGAAGATTATTAGCACATGATGGTTTTCAGGAATTTCCCTACTTTGTTCTAATCTCTGATCAATATGCCCTTTTTGCAAGTTTTGTTATTCTAGTTAAAGTTAAGATGCCAAAGTTAAGATCCCATAAGCCAGAAGACCACCACAAGGATCACACTGAGACCTCTGGATACCAGCTTCTAAGACTAAGATTCCCTAAAAGACAGTAGAGTTCATTTCTACCTCAACCCTGATTCTTATCTGAAACCCTGTTTTTCTTCTTTTAGACTATAGAACTCCCTGCTGTTTTCTCCCCAAGAGAGGGCACAGTCTTTAAAGAATTAGCCTGCTGTGGCCTCCTTTGCCTGGCAAAGCAAGAAAAGCTATATTTTTTTCTACTTCACCCAAAATTCTGTCTCCAAGTTTCTATTGAGCATTGGTGGGCAGAGGCCGAGTTTCTGCCACAATGCAATGATGTGTGTCCTTATAAAAGAGGGATTTTAACACAGACAATACACATATGGGAAAATGTCCTGTGAAAAAGGAGAAAGAGATTGGAGGGATGCATCTAGAAGCCAAAGAATGGTTTCCCATAACCAACAGGAGATAGAAAAAAGCAAGGGAGGATGCCTCTCTAGATCTGTAAGGCATTGTATGGCCCTACCATTGGCTTGATTTTGGATTCTGGCCTCCAGAACAGGTAGACGATAAATGCTTGTTGTTTTAAGTGACCCAGCTTGTTACATCAGCCCTGGAAAACTAATATATGAATGCTATATTCTTCATCAAATCCTAGAATATTAGAAGTTCAGGAGAATCTTCAAATGGAAAGTTCTTGTTTTGTTCTGTTTTGTTTTCGTCTTTTTGCCTTTTCTAGGGCCACACCCATGGCATATGGAGGTTGCCAGGCTAGGGGTCGAATCGGAGCTGCAGCTGCTGGCCTACACCAGAGCCACAGCAACGAGGGATCCTAGCCGCATTGCGACCTACACCACAGCTCAAGGCAATGCTGGATCCTTAACCCACTGCACGAGACCAGGGATTGAACCCTCAACCTCATGGTTCCTAGTCAGATTCGTTAACCACAGGAACTCCCAAATGGAAAGTTTTCAATAAACATATTTTAGATCTTTTCAGAGGACCATACTCACTTTGCTTGACCAACAACAGTGGTCTTGGGCTTGAATTGCCCATTAAACTCATGAGACATAATAGGCTTCACTCAGCGAATGGTCTTTGCACAGCTTCTAAGAAAACACACAGGCTAGACAATCTGGTATGCACAGGAGACACAAAGCAGAGGCTCAGGACTCCCAACAATAGAGGGCCAGTGCCCCAGTTTCTCCAAGTTGGGATGTACATGATTACAGGGGATGAGGTGTAATGGATATGGACCAACTTGGCTCATGGAAGCCATCAGCTTTAGGGTCTCACCAGCTGTTCTATCTCACTGGACTGATAATCCTCTCAGAGATATAGAACTAATTTCATCTTCAATGCAATGGATTACTAATTAATGGCAGGTTAGTCAATAAACAGTCAAGAGTCACCAAGTATAGGTGTGTAATTCTTTATATACCAACCTTAGCAGGGCTCTTATTTATCTTGCATCTTGCATACACATATTCCCTGTGTTTGTGTTTTAAGGAGAATTAAATCGAGGGTCAAATCCTTAGATGCCCTCAGGCAAAAGGAAAGGCAACAGATCAGATAAATTACCCTTGCCCTCCAGAGTATAATGTATAGCTTAAAAATATATATATATTCAAGAACTGTCTAGATAAATTAATTTTTGTTTATTCATGTAGCACATTATATACGTTAAAGCATTTAAATATAACCACGTTTGCTGTCAACAACTCACTGAGGCAAGATAGAGTTCTTGGGATCTTTGCTTATTACAATCCCCCAAATGAAAAATTCCATAGCATATGAATGGCTCTTCTCCTAGATATTCCAACACCTAGGTTTAGAAGCCTATTGCTGCTCATGAAGTCAAATTAGGGATGTTTAGATGTATTCCCAAATGTTTGAGGACAAACCTTATAAAAATGATTAGTAACTTCTTGTCACAATCATTTCGACTCCACTTTAGATGCGACTATTGGGAAGTTGTAGTCATTCCTATGCTCTAACTTAGTAATGTGTAGTTATATCTTCCTATCCAGCTATGAGTGGCTCCTGGGTCTAATCTAAGGAATGTAACAACTTGATCCCTGAAATTTTACCAGTCATTAAACAGAGCTGTTTCATTATGGTAAACTCCATAGAACTGAACAAAAGCTAGGAAGCCAAATCCACTAAATTATGCCATAGAAAAACACACTGCTACTACCACTACTACTACTATGAAGAATCTGGTTTATGTGTATCAAGACAGTACAGAATCTCCTGAGAGGTCTATTCTACTTCTTTACCAAAATTCTCTCATCATTCTTTTATGCACTGATTTTTTTAAAACTGACACTCGTGACAACACAGCAAGGGGCAAATATCATCTTGGAGTAGATTTATTCACTTGCTAATTCCACAAACATTGACTGGCCCATTTCTACGTCAGCATCTGTGGTAGGCACTGGAGACACAGTAGAGGACCCAAGAGACAAGGCAGTTACACTGAGTGGAGTTTACAGCTGTTTCAGTACAGACATTAATCCAATAGCCACACAGACATTTACACAAATTTCAAATGAATAGGTTTTAAAAGTAAGGCTACTCTTCTTTACTCTGACAAAAAATGATCTAATGGTCTCTTCTCGCCATGTAAGTGTAAAAAGCAAACTACCTTTAGATGAGCTTTCCTGTTCTTGAAGAATAACTTGAGTAGTGTCCCTTAGATGATTAACTATCTGGGTCGCAAACTTCATTTTCCTGGGGAAACAAAGTAGCAATAGAGTTATACTTTGAGTAGCATTGGGACACCATTGTTGGTGGCTCTGCAAAAAAAAAAAAAAAAATGCTGGGCAGTTTTCCTGGAGCTAGTCTCTAGAACTAGCCCCAACCGTATGTGCCTCAGGGGAGGCTGGTTGCCCATTTGGGGAAGCTGTGACTTTGAAGTGAATGACCTGGTAGCCTTGAGAGAAACACTGAATCCTCAGGCTTCCTGAGGTAGGAAGCCCTCTCAACTAAACTTAACACTGGCTATTAACACAACTGCTGTGAAAGGGCTCTAATGTCCTGATACAAACTAGAGTAAAGGACCAGCTGCATCCACAGAGTTACAGAATCACTCTCCAAAGATAACTTTCAGTATGAGGTTGACTTCCCAACTCACCAGCCTGTAAGTTCTGCTATAGCTATCCATTCTTGGGCCCTGAGACACAAGCACCTTATGTCCCAAATCTCAGTTGCTGCAGTCTTGTGAGGTAACAAAATCAGATCCTGACTATTCCCACTTCTCTGGGCTCACCTAGCACCCAATGGAAATGAGTAGATGACGGAGGTGAAAGTGTTTTTATGTTAGGATCCTGGCCTATTCATCTGGTACCTTTCTTACCTGAGCTTGTTTTTTTGAAACAGGAAATATAACAATGTGGTTTTTTTTCTTTCCGTTTTGTTACACATAATATTTATTTTATCCACAATAAGACTTCCATTTATTATTGGGTTGGGAGATATGAATTAGGGCCTTTAGAGAAAAAAATATTAGAGAAATATAAAGTTTCTGATCTTCATAAAAAAGGACACCTGGCCTGAATGGTGAATATTGAGTTGACGCTCTAAGGGATTCAGAGGCTCCAACTAAACTAAATACAACATCCTGAGAGGTGAGAGAAGGGAAGCATGCTATTATATCTCACAGGAAACATTCTGATGCTGGCGTCTCATTCTCACGATAAAGGTGGTAACCAGCATAGAGAATAGCACAGCATGGATCCGTTTCCTGACAAAGACAGGAAGAAGAATAGAAAATAATGCAAAGTTAGCACCTTCTTATTCAAACATATTGTAATCGTAGGGTCTTCCTCTCTTCCAGCAAGGATGGAAGACATTTAGTCTTGACAAAGTGTAACTGTGATCTAATAATTGCTAGAACCCCAGGCTTTAGAGAATTTCAAGGTTTGTTTTACTAATAGGAAGGTATATTATCATTCATAAGTGTTTCCAGTTTCCCAGAAAGTTTTTTTTTTTTAAAAAAGAAAATACAACTGTAATGCCACGGAATCACATATATAGGAAGTTGAAGCAGGATTCTTCAAAACTTGTGTTTCAGCAACCTTAGGCTACTAGCAAGAGAAAATAATTTGTGTCGGACAAGGACAGGAAAAAATTCTACAAATGCTGCACTTAACTAACAATAGTACAGACCGATAACACAACTCTGTTTATATGTGTGTTCATGACCCTGTGTATGTATGGATGAGAGAGAAGCTAGAGACTGTAATAATAAAATACAGTAATAAAGGTCAGGAGAACAACTCATGGTCACATCATTGAAAAATAGCTTTCAAGAGTCAAAGCTCCACTGTGAAAGCAAACTGAAGAAAGAATTTTTTTAAAAAAATATAACTTGCATATAAATACTATTATCTAGGTATTGTTGCTGGACTTGGGCCTCTGTCTGCTGGTGCCGAATTGAAACACAGAGACTGTTTTGGGTAAAGGAGAAAAAAAAAATAGCTTTATTGCTTTGCCAGGCAAGGAGGGTCATAGCAGGCTAATACCTTAAAGACTGTGCCCCCTCTTAGAAAGAATTTCAAGAAGTTTTATAGTAAAAAGGAGAAAAACAGGTTTTCAGATAGGAATCAGGATTGGGACAAACATGCATTCTTCTTTCTTTGGGGGAATCTTAGTCATCAAAGCTGGAATTGGGAGATCTTGGTATGATTGTATGGTAGTCTTCTGGGTCATTGCCTAGAATAACAGTACTTACAGAAAGGGCATATTGATCAGAGATTAGAACAAATCAGGAAAGTTCCTCAAAAACCATCATGTGCTAATAATCTTTAACCCACCGGCAACTGTGCTCAGGGTTCCTAATCTTTAGCTTATGGATGATTGTGTTTAGGGAGCAATTAAGTCAGGGAGAAGGACAAGGAAGGACTCTGAGCTGTTCTGTTTTAAAGTATTCATCTCGAAAAGCGTAAGGAATATAACTTTCCTCTCAGGTGTATAAGATGCCTATATTATTACGTGTACGCCTTGAGAGGGAACCAAGATCCTGCCCCAAGACAGTACTATTGTTGCTTGACTGTTCCTCCCTTCCCTGATCAGCAACTGTCTGAACCTGTCCCTTGGAACTCACGGTGGCTGAATGAGGCCCATTTCCTAAGAACAAGAAATGGGGGACACAGGCTTTTGTGCCCAGGAGCCCTGCAGAGCTGTGTTCAGTTCCAAGATCTTGAACTTTGCAAACATTCTGAGGAGTTCTGGTAGCAATATAATAGAGGCTTTATATACCTTAATATATTTAACTCTCACAACACTTCTGTAAGGAAGGACCAATTGTTATCTGCACTGAAACGAAGCACATAGTGAAACATCTATGTGGTGACAGCTGGGATAAAATCTTGAAGTTCTTTTTTTTTTTTTTTTTTTTTTTTTGGTCTTTTTACGGACACACCAGAGGCATATGGAGTTTCCCAGGCTAGGGGTCGAATCGGAACTGAAGCTGCTGGTCTACTCCACAGCCACAGCAATGTGGGATCCGAGCCTTGTCTATGACCTACACCACAGCTCACGGCAATGTCAGATACTTAATCCACCGAGCAAGGCCAGGGATTGAACCTGCATTCTCGGGGATGTTGGTCAGATTCGTTTCTACTGAGCCACAACAGGAACTCCATTGAAGTTCCAAAATAAGGAGTGAATTTGGCACTAAAACTGGAAGTGTGATACTTTGAGACATATACTGTGCCATATATATGTGGAGACAGTTAACTATTTTTCAAGTGAACAAATGATCTGATAATTGTCTCTGATTTATTCACTAGAAGAAATAGGAGATACGAAAAGTGACTAACTTTTCAGCAGATCTGGATTTTGCTTATACAATGAAAAAATATTGCCTGTCATATGAATAAATAAAATATGTTGCAGCCATCACACCATCACATCTCATCTGCCCCTGTGGTTAGCCCTAAGGGAACTCAGGATAGAAAGAGTATGGCTGCATCTCAAAGTCAGCCTCTGCAGCCACTGCCCACCCTCCAGGGAGCACTCTAAGGACACTCAAAATGAGAAAGCACAGGATTGTTGCCCCACATAGCTGAGATTCATATCAAAGGAATGATTTCAATGAGCCCTGTCTTTACACCTTCCCAAACATAAAAAAAAAAAAAAATCCCACTAAATTTCTCAAGATATCTGGTTTTTGGAAGTTCCCTTGTGGTGCACCCTGTTAAGGATCTAGCATTGCTGCAACTGTGGCATGGATTTGTGGCCAAAAGACACACACACACACACACACACACACACACACACACACACACACACACACACAGAGTTTTCTTCAATTAACAGTAATCTTTTGATGTTCTGACCACCTGGTCTTTCTTGCAAAAACTTGTATATATTCTTGCTCCTCCCTTACCTCTTCAGAAGCAATCTCTCAGAGCTACCTGAGATGCATATACATATACCTTCTACTTATTTTTTTTTTTTGGTTTGAAAGGCCCTTGCAGCAGTTAGAATCAGCTTACTGAAAATGGGCAATCAGGTACTTGACACCTGTCCCAATAAGCTATCTATGTCAACATCTTAGAGATCTCATGAAAGAGACAATGACTAAGCATATTGAAATTGTGCCTCAGTTTTAATACCTGGTCTCTCAAACTACTATGTCCCTGGAGTTCCCACTGTGGCTCAGTGGTAATGAACTTGACTAGAATCCATGAGGATGTTGGTTCAATCCCTGGCCCCGCTCAGTGGGTTAAGGTTCCGGTGGAGCTCAGATCCTGTGTCACTGTGGCTGTGGTGAAGGCCAGCAGCTGCAGCTCCAATTTGACCTCTAGGCTGGGGACTTTCATATGCTTTGAGTGCAGCCCTAAAAAGAAAAAAGTAAAAAAAAAAAAACCCGTGCTCCTGAAGTACTGTGCAATGTCCCACATAAAAGAAGAAACTCCTTTGAAAGAAAAAACAAGTTGAGATTCACTAACTGAATCCTAGTTGAGAAGATGTTAGGAAGAAATCTGAATGGGATGTAGTAGTCAAGATCATACTGCATGGGGAGTTCAAGAAACGGAAATACCAAATTAAATAAAAGGTATAAAAGAGATATAGTCCACAATAAAGAAAGAGATGCACAAGCTAATAGAATTGGCTTAAAACACTCTCGGAATGTGTAACCATACAGAAAAATGTCAACAATATCACTTGCTAACGTTTTTTGATCATTCTGTCATAAGTATCATCCTAGGTGCTTTAGGCTCATTAATATACCCTCACAATAATTCTATGATATAGGATTATTATTATTATTTTTTTTAGGGCTGCACCCATGACATATGGAAGTTCCTAGACTAGGGGCCAAGTGGAGCTGCAGCTTCCACCTTACACAACAATGCCATATCAGCAATCTACAATGCAGCTCACAGCAACACCGGATCCTTAACCCACAGAGGCCAGGGATCAAACCCACATCCTCGTGGATACCAGTTGGGTTCATTACCCTGGAGTCACAATGAGAACTTCAATGATACATCATTATTTTTTATTACTAAGATTATATTATTTTAGACATAGAGATTGAGACACAGAGAGGTTTCGAACTTGCACATCTACTAAGGATTGGAAATAGACTAACTCAGGCTGCTAGCTGTGGGGTTTGTGCCTTCAGTCACTAAGATCCAACCTCTTAGTTGTTGAAAGCATTACTGATAGAACCTGTGAAGGGTTGGCATTCCAAGGATCTCCCTGAAAAAAAAAATGTATAGCAATTACAGTTTTCTTAGTATTTGAATTATATATTTTGATTGTACTTCAGGCTGACATGGCCTGGAAAATATAGGTTGCACATGTAAAAAAAAACAAAGCAAAACAGCTGGAAGAGTAGCATAGAAAAAAGAAGAAATAGAAAAGGAAATGAGGTAAGGAAATCCCTCTAGAGGAACACACTTTCTACCCAGCTCTCCATTTAATGCGTTATTGGTTAGAGTTTGCTGCAAGGGCCCAAATGAACATGAGCCAATACTGCAATTATTACCCTCACTGTATGCCATCCTGTGGTTTCCCATTTAGTGCAATTGCTTGTTTATGTTTGCTAATAAGCTTTGAGTTATTGGTTCTGTTCCCAGTCAATTAAAAGTGGTTTACAGGAGTAGGAAAGAATGTGTGATGAGGGCAATCCAAAAGGTAATTAAAATATGTTTGGAATTCCTGTTATATGAATAATACCTCTTCATATTTATTTGTTCTGAGAGGAGTTACTGAATGTCATTAGGAAATAGAAAATTTAGAGTCTTAGAATTTCATTGAAAGAAAGCATATCTACTTCTTTCTTTAGGATTCACTGGAGAAGGGAAGCATGGTGACAAGGCTGTCAACTCAGACTGCCCAGGTATAAAATGACCAATGCTTGCAAAAATAAGACTTGTAGTTATTAAAATGTGAAGAGTCAGCATTTGGTTTCTTTCATTTGTGCTAGTTCTTCTACTTGCTGACTATATTAAAATATCCTAAATACCAAAACACTAAAAACGACAATATTCTAGGACAACTTGGTATTGATAAGCCCCAAAATGTTAGCATTGGTTTTGCCCTTTTAATGTCATCTAATAGAAACATAAGTGACGTAGTTGCTTTTCCTAAGAGATCATGTCCTGTTGAAGTCCTCCACATCTGGAAGATATTTTTTTCTGTGCAAATCACTTAACTCCTCTAGTTCTTAATCTTCTCCTCTCTAAAATGGAATAGATATTAAATTTTCTATCTGCTTGATTGCCTTCTAATGACACTTTGTTTAAAGACAACTTTCTGTTTCTCTAGTGGTAGGGATAACTTTAAATATTTTATTTTTGAATGTTTTATACTTAACTCTGTGCTATGATTTCTATTATTAATATTCAAATTTAGTATTCAGACAAGTATTGGAGAGGGTATGATAGAACTGATATGTAAAATAAGCAAATAAACATTCATGCCTACATGCATCCATCATATAATCTTACACAAGCAAGCAGTGCTAGAAAAATATTGTCAGAATGTTTAAGCAAACATACCAATATATATACAATCAAAAAGGCAATTCCAAATTCCTTGAAGCAACAGTCTTGGAAGGCTACAGACTTTATTTCAACAATTAAACAGCTGTTCACAACAGTTTTTAAACTTGTCTTTGGAAATTGCCTTAAGAACCTATGGCACTTTTATGTTAATACCTTAATCCTGGCAATGCTTATCAATCCTTATCAATGCTCAGTGGGTCCTCACAAAAGAGGATCTAATGTCTTATAGGGCTTATTGAATGACTCTTACATAATGCCAAACTGGTATTCCAAAATTGTTTTGAACAGTGGCAGCATCATTGCAATGCAAACACTCATCTGTGTTGGAGTAGGCTAAAATTCCTATGAATGAGCTTTCCCAAGGGAATGAATATAAAGAATATCATTCATTTGGTAGCATGATTTCTAGCTTTTTGTTTTCATATTCCTTACTTTAGCACCTATATATCATTTATACAGATTTTTTCTATCTATAGAAATAATATGAATATCTGTCATAAAATAATTGTCATAATGTATTGATAAATTTATTCTTTACATATTGTATGTATTTCAAGTATATATCAACACATTGTATAATTGTAGAATTATACACAGTTACCTGAAAAGTGGGACAGATGATTTAAGATGACATTTTTCTTTCTATTAGGTCCAATTTGTAAGTGATATTTTCTTTAATAGTATTTTTAAAAGGAAATATATTATTTGATAAAATTATTGCTCAACTGAATTCCATCAAAATGTCATCATTTTTATGTGCTTAAAGGCTTCTTATCCTCTATTATTAAGTGATAAAAGATTATAATTTGACAAAAATGGATACTAAAATGATTTAAAAATATGTTTCAATCAAGTTTAGCATAAAATGCAAAGCAAATATAAAAAAGAACCTCTATTATTTAGAAATGAGATTTTAATTTTTCTAACTCATCCTATATAATTTACATATATTCATAAATATACATGATATACATAAATGCACATATATACATTCTATTATTTACTACTTTTGGTTTCATATATAAATTTCATAAATGTATATGTAAATTTCATATATATGTGTATATATATATATATATTGTAATTTTAGGGTTTCAATTTTGGTTTACATTGATAATACTGGATTTCCAGATCCCTAAATATTTCTATGTGCTTTGATAAAATATATATACACATATAAAGCTTCATTACTAAGGAAAAAAATTACATTCAGTTAGTAAATCTAAATCATGTTTTTGTCTTTTGTCTTTTTAAGGATGCACCCATGGCATATGGAAATTCCCAGGCTAGGGGGTGAGTAAGAGCTGAAGCTGCTGTCCTATGCCACAGCCACAGATCTGAGCCGCATCTGTGACCTATACCACAGCTCATGGCAACGCCGGATCCTTAACCCACTGAGCAAGGCCAGGGATTGAACCCATGCCTCGTGGATACTAGTTGGGTTCATTAACTGCTGAGCCATGACAGGAACTCCTGAATCATGTTTTTTAAATTAATTTTCTGTTGACTCTAAGTAAGAAAAAGTTCGATGAATAAATTATTTTTCTATAAAAATATGCTAAAGTTAGTAAAATTGTATATAATCATAAAACTATATAGTTGATGATCCTGAACACATTTGAAAACAAATTTAATTGCAAAAGAAAAATATAATTTTCATAACTTGAGAGAAATGAGGTATTTTAATTAGAAAAGGAAATGTGTAGTAGCCTAAATCAGCTGTCAATGTAGATTTGCAAAATTGTAGATAGAGCATTATTTTAGCATTTAGGTTATTCACTGCATACCAATTATACATTAATTGGCCAAAACCACAGAAGAAATAAAGAAAATATGTCAGATATCATCATTTCCCTTCAAGAGGCATATATTCTAACAATACACGGAAATCAATTGCATTTTTGTATACTAATAATGAAAGATCAGAAAGAGAAATTAGATAAACCATCCCATTTACCATTGCATCAAAAGGAATAAAATATCTAGGAATAAACCTACCTAAAGAGACAAAAGATCTCTACTCCGAAAACTATAAGATGCTGATGAAAGAAATCAAAGATGGCACAAACAGGTGGAAAGATACACCATGCTCTTGGTTTGGAAGAATAAAGGCAATCTACAGATTCAATGCAATCTACAGATTCAATGCAATCCCTATCAAATTACCAAGGACATTCTTCACAGAAATAGAATGGAATATTTTATTTTATTTATTTTATTTTTATTTTTTGGTCTTTTTTTTTGCCTTTCCTAGGGCCGCTCCCATGGCATATGGAGGTTCCCAGGCTAGGAGTCTAATCAGAGCTGTAGTTGCTGGCCTACACCAGAGCCACAGCAACGCGGAATCCGAACCAAGTCTGTGACCTACACCATGGCTCACGACAACGCTGGATCCTTAACCCACTGAGGAAGGCCAGGGATTGAACCTGCAACCTCATGGTTCCTAGTCGGATTCCCAGATAGTCAAAGCAATATTGAAAAAGAAAATCGAAAATGGAGGAATCAAGCTCCCTGACTTCAGACCATAGTACGAAACTACAGTTACCAAAACAACATGGTACTGGCACAAAACAGAAATGCAGATCAATGGAACAGGACAGAAAGCCCAGAAATAAACCCAAGCACCTATGGTCAACTAATCTATGACAAAGGAAGCAAGAACATACAGTGGAAGAAAGACAGTCTCTTCAATAAATGGTGCTGGGAAAACAAAAGGTACATGTAAAGGAATGAAAGTAGAACACTATCTAACACCATACATGAAAATAAACTCAAAATGGATTAAAGGTCTAAATATAAGGCCAGGTACTATAAAACTCCTAGAGGAAAACAGAAGCTAAACACTCCTTGACATAAATCATAGCAATATTTTGTTTGATCCACCACCTAGAACAGTGACTATAAAGACATAAATAAACCAATGGTACCTAATTAAACTCAAAACCTTTTGGGAATTCCCACCGTAGCTCAGTGGTAATGAACCAGACCAGTATTCATAAGGATGCAGGTTCAATCCCTGCTCTCCCTCAGAGGGTTAACTATCTAGTGTTCCTGTGAGCTGTAGTTTGCAGACATGGCTTGGATCCCACATTGCTGTGGTTGTGGCATAGGCCAGCACCTGCAGCTCTGATTGGATTCCTTGCCTAGGAACTTCCATATGCCATACGTGCAGCCCCAAACAAACAAACAAAAAACCTCAAAAGCTTTTGCACCACAAAGGAAACCATTAAAAAAGTGAAAAGACAATTCATAGAATGGGAGAAAATCTTTGCAAACAATGAAACAGACAAGGGCCTAATCTCCAAAATATACAAACAACTCATAAAACTCAACAACAAAAAAACAATCCAGTTGAAAAATGGGCAGAAGACCTAAATAGACAAAAAGAAGACATATGGATAGCCAACAGGCACATGAAAAAATGCTCAATATCACTAATTATTAGAGAAGTGCAAATCAAAACTACAATTAGGTACCACCTCATATCAGTCAGAATGGCCATCATTAACAAGTAAATAGCAAATGCTGGAGAGGGTGTGAAGAAAAGGGTACCTACCTCCTTCACTGCTGCTGGGAATGTAAATTGGTACAACCACTATGGAAAACAGTATGGAAGTACCTCAGAAAACTAAATATAGAACTACCGTATGCTCCAGCAATCCCACTCCAGGGCATGTATCCTGGCAAAACATTCATTTAAAAATATGCATGGATCCCTATGTTCATTGCAGCACTATTCACAATAGTCAAGACATGGAAACAACCTAAATGTCCATTGACAGATGAATGGATTAAAAAGATGTTGTATATTCTAGGGAGTTTCCTTTGTGGCATAGCAGAAACAAATTTGACTAGTATCCATGAGGATGTGGGTTCAATCCCTGGCCTCGCTCAGTGTGTACGGGATCTGGTGTTGCCCAGAGCTGTGGTGTAGGTCACAGATGAGCCTCGGATCCCATGTTGCTGTGGCTATGCTGTAGGCCGGCAGCTATAGCTCCATTTCGATCCCTAGCCTGGGAACCTCCACATGCTGCTGGTGAGGCCCTACAAATCAAAAAAAAAAAAAAAAAAAAAAAAAGATGTGGTATATATAAATAATGAAATACTACTCAGCTGTAAGAAAGATAAACGAATGCCATTTGCAGCAACATGGATGGAACGAGAGTTTCTCATACTAAGTGAAGTAAGCCACAAAGAAAAAGACAAATACCACATGATATCACTTATTTGTGGAATATAAAATATGGCACAGATGATCCTATCTACAAAACATAAATACATGACAGCCAAGGAGAACAGACTTGTGGTTTGGGGGGCAGGGGCCAGGGAAGGGAGGGAGTGGGATGGATGATGGATGGGCATTTTGGGGTTTTTGGATGCAAACTGCTATGTCTGAAATGGATAGGCAATGGGGCCCTACTGTATAGCACAGGAAACGGTGTGTGATTAGGTCGCTTTGCCGTACAACAGAAATTGAAGAAATATTGTAATTCAACTTTAATAAAATAAGGAAATAAAGGAAATAAAGGAAATCGTATTAGGGTCTCCAATCTGGCAGCTTTCTTCTTCTGAAAGTCAAATAAGGGAATAAAAAAAGTGTGCTAGCAGTGGAAGCCATAAGCTTTTGTAACCTGATCATGGAAGTGACATCACAACACATTTGTTGTATTCTGTTATTAGAAGCAAGTCACTAGATGCAGCCCACACTCAAGGAGAAGGCAACTGCCCATGGATAAGAATTCAAGGAGGTGAGGTCATTGAAGGTCAGCTTAGAGCTCTGCCTACCAGAGAGGTTAATAAAAATACAAATAGAATTTTTTTTTTGGTCTTTTTTCCTTTTCCAGGGCCACACCCACAGCACATGGAGATTCCCAGGCTAGGGGTCCAGTCAGAGCTGTAGACACCAGCCTATGCCACATGCACTACAACTCAGGATCCGAGCCACGTCTGCAACCTACACAACAGCTCATGGAAACGCTGGATCCTTAAACTACTGAGCAAGGCCAGGGATTGAACCTGCAACCTCATGGTTCCTAGTTGGATTCATTAACCACTGGGCCACGATGGGAACTCCACAAATAGAATTTGTACTGGAGAAAGCAGGAATAAAAACTTTCAACTGGGTGTACTAAAGAAGTTTCTATGAGCATTGTTCATTTGGATTGAGCCTTGAAGTGTAATTTGGAAGCCTGCTAACACTGCCAGTGACTAAAAGATTTTCATTTTGCAGTTAGTTGCTATACAAGTGAATCATTAAGAATTCCTTTTGACCTCTCAAGGGTAAGTACCCTTTCTTACATGCCAGTGACTGTGTATCTATGTTCTCATTTAATTTAACAGTCTACTTATATGATAAATTTGTATGTAAATGAGAAAAACTAAGCACATCACTTAAAAGTACTTTAGGGCAGCATATGTTGCAGTAATAAATATACCCAATATGCAATGGCTCAATGCAACAGCAACCCATTTCTTATATAACATTCCAGTGTCTTTTCAAGTTGGCAAGAAGGAAGGCAAGGCAATGGCTGCTCCACAAATTTTCTTCTGGGGACTTAGGCTGATGGTTTTTCTGCTATTGTTACGGCTGCACTGTCTGGATTAACATTCCTGCTGCATTGTTTTTTGGTTCTTGCCCTCACATAGCAAAGAATTGAAATGGCGGGTGCATTGAAGGTGTAAATAAACTCCTTTGGGCAAAAGTGTTACAGCTCAGAGAGTGCAACAGCTTGAAAGACTTAGGCACTACATACAATGGTGAAGAAAAAAACATTTTCTTAAGAGTTATAACTGTATGTAAATCTTGTATAATGATATGGAATAAATGCACATTGTAGGACATTTTCTAAAAAAAAAAAAACAAAACAAACAAAAAAACCCCAGAAGATTAATGTTACAGCTCTGGCCGGCGCTTTTAAGACTTCTCACTGAGTCTTGGAAACTGCAATCAAGTTTTCCAAAATGGAAGGGTTGCGGCAAGTTTATTGACATAAAAGTACACTCTCAGAGGGAGAGCAGCCCAGCAAGTAGGGACTGGCCCTGCTTCACAACTGGGTTTCCCTTTAACATATCCCCGTATTGCGGACCAGACTGAGGACCTGATTCTTCCTGCCCTGGCCCACTGATTCTTCCCACCCCTATGTGCAGGGTTTAGTGTTGACTGATCTCTGTATGGGGCATATTTGAGCTTCTGACAAGTCTCGGACCAGATACCTCATTTGCATGGGGGACAGGTTAAGGGGAAGTTCCCCTGGAGAGCTTCTTGATGTTGTGCCCACAAGTGTTATTGTTTAATCACAGGCATCCTGGTTTTGGTGATGATTAATGGCCTGTTCTGACTCACCCGTGTCTGATTCCCTATCCTATCCTACTTAACACTATTTTCAATATGTGTTCTCAAATACTGTCACAGGAGTTTCCAGAAAACCACAGAGGAATTCATGTAAGCATATCTTCCAAGCCTCACATGAAAATGACATACATCACTTCTGCTCACATTCCTCATCTAAAACATCATTTGGCCGCCCCTCCGTGAAAAGGAAGTTTAGAAATATAGCCTCATTCAGTAGCCTAAGGAGGAATGGAAAATGTATGTTGTTGTACAAGTCGTTTCTGCCATAAATAAATGTCAAGATACTAAATAAGGTTGAGATCACTCAGGTTGAAAAACTGCATGTGCTAGAATGTAGTACACCTATGTATGTGCTTGTGCTCAGGGCATTTTGAGTTCCAGGTTCAAAAGTAAACACCCCAAATCACAGAGTGGTTGCTTCTACCAACAGCCAGAGCACAAGAAGGTGGTGTGCTTAGACTCACCTTAGGATAACCTCTGCTTCAGAAATGTTCAGCCATTCATTTTAACCTGGAAAAAAACACAAATAAATGTCCAGTTGCAGTAGCAATTTAAGAGTTCCTGAGACATAAGTCAGTAGGTGTTGATGTATGGGAAGACCAGAAAAGGCTGAGGAAAATTCATGATATTAAAACTATGACGTGGAAAGTTTCATGAGCTTCGTTTTGAGCATCCATTCTACTATCCTATCATATACATGTGACACATATGATGAAATCAAGGACAGGGTCAAGAAGCCCAAGAAATTTCTGTGCCCTTTGATTTTCTAATATTTTCTGAATATGATTGCTCTGGATTTTATTCTTTACCTAACACCTTCAATAAACATAAACATATCTTAGTGGTGATCAAACTTCAATGTGATGGTGATACATTTTATTCCCTCACTGGCATTTGTCATACATACCTCCCATTAGTGATGCAATGACCACATTTTTTTACATCCGAGAGTAACCTAGTTACCTCATTTCTGGGGTTCCACATTTATCAACCAAGTAGTGAAATACTAAGTATTTAGATGCTCCAAATTCACATTTATCTTTTTACTACTCACCAGCCAAAGCTTCCTGGTCAGAAAGAGCAGCAAATTCAAATATATATGATAGAATACATCCCACTGACATCCCAACCAGTTTACCTATTTTGTGGCTGCCAAGAACCCTTACAACTCACTGTACTTCTCTATCCAAAATGCTCTTTTCCTGGCTTCTGTTGCCATGACCCCTACTAACACCCTATGTTCCAGTTGTTAGTATCGTAAGTTGAATGAATCATCAGGCCTAACTGAGGATCCACGGTGGAAGGATTAAATTTGGTACAAGAATTATTCTAATCAGCACAGGTCAAAGGGAAGACTATTCAGGAGGATAACCCTCTCCTGTTTAACTCTATAAGCATTCCATTTTGCCAGAGATCAACTACTTCAAAGTGATTGAGCGCATCAAGTCTGAGCCTTGTGACTCCTGCTGTGTGGGTCCAGATGAAGCTATCCTGTACTTCACTGCTATTCACTAAACTTCCACAGCCTGCTCCTTCATTTGCCTATTCATTCAAAATAGGAAAGTTGAATATTTCATACAAGATGTGATATCCTCCCAAAGTTGCCACGATTCACTTCAGTGAAAGTCCAATGAACCTATTCCAATGCAATTCACATAAATAATTCTAAGAACACCCCTCTTCTCAGGATGCCTTCGGGTTAGAGTCATTGGCACAGTAGATGATGGGGATTGGGTTATATTTAAATGAATTTGGCCTTAATATATTAATGCCATAATTTATATAATAAATTAATATTAATTATTTGGCCTTAATAACTTCCTTCTAGCCATGAAAATAGCCAGATATATCCATATAAGAATCACATGCTCTTAGATTATAACCACAGTGGATATTTTCTCTAAGTTCTACTGGCTCATTTACCTGACTGCCACTATTGGTCCTTCTTTTTTAGTTAATTTCTTCCTTTCCATCATAGCTCTGGCCTTGATGTTTCAGATTTTCTTTTTTTTATCTTGAAATTGACTCATCTACATTGTGAATCTTTGCCCTCAATGAACTCATTCCCACACTTGACCCTGGTCCTCTGTCCTCCAAATTGCCTGGTCAGAACACCAGACTGGCTTGCCACTTAGTGTTAATAATAAGGTTAAACTTTCCCTTTTATGTGTTTATGCAAATGCACAAAGACAAGCGCAGTTTCAATAGTGCTAGTTACTAGGAATGTTCTTTACAGTCTGCATGATCCCAGGAGGAATTTCCAGGACCAAAGTAAAGGAGCCCTAAGGCAGATTATCAGGGCCAGGCAGGAACAAAGAAGGACATTTCCATTGAATCCCACTGTGTGCTAGTGTCAAAAACTTGATGTCTTAACAGAGAGGATTCTGTGTGCACCTCTCTACTATACCGAAGATATTTTCTGAGCTGGACAGGACCATTACGCACCACTATCCCCACCAGAACCTCTCTTAATGTATTTATTTGAAGACTATTTTCCAAGAACAAAACCAAGCCAATCATAGAAAGACATGGCCAGTGCAACATTTCTTCTTGTCATGGGAATTTTGCAGTACAGAGACTGTGAGGTAGGAAAAGACTTGTACGCAATATGCACAGAAATTGTAATTTTTTAAGCAAGAGAAAGACTATAGAACTTTTTCAAATAATTGGTGAATATCCGAAATAATTCTGTGTGGCCTGATGATGAGGCAGTGGAAGAGGCAGACTTCATTTCAGTCCAGTAGCACACACAAGAGAGATGGTGCTGCACAGTGGTCGGGCACCTAGGCTTGGCTCCTTAATAATTACAGGCCCTCAGGCAAGGTACTTAACCTAACTGTGCCTCAGGTTCCCCATAGGTATTTTTGTGAGGCTTAAATGAGTGGAAACATCTAAAGCACTCAGAATAATAACTGGAACATAGTTATCACTACGTATCAGTTATTGCTATCAGATAATTAATAACCGGGCAACAAAAATTCATGTCGGGAAAGAGCATGTCTTCTGACTTAATAACACAAAGTAAATGCTGACAGCAAATGCAAAAGCAATGAGGGCAATCACGAAAAGTTTCCCCACCCCAAATATTGGCAAACAACTAACCCGAACAGTCCAATTATTAATGAGCATGTGAATTCTCAAATACATGAATAAACCTACATTCATAGCACACATACACACACCATGAAGCCAATAAAAAGAATCTACATTGTAACTCAAGATGAAAAATAAATTTATTCAAGAGTGAAAGGAAAACGAAACTTTTGAAAGATTTACTACAGCAAACAGAAGTGTTTAGGGGATAGCATATCTTATACTTATTAAATGGAGGAACATGAACATTGAAAGAGGAGATGAAATATTAAATAAGACAAAATAGTCTCAGATGAAAGAGATGCTGAATGAAGAGCCAAAAGATGTAACAGAGAGCAAGATAAGACAAGGAACTTTTATATGGAAACTGAAAATAAAACATCCGAATATATATCAGCTTCAGGAATAAAGAGAGCAAAATCTACACCACATAAAATTAAATCAATGATTAAGGAAATCTTGAGAAGCTCCCCCAGAGAACAGAGCATAAAGACAAAGAGATGAAAAGATAAGAGAGAAGATTAGAAATGTGAAATAGGAAGAAATGTAATTGTATTCATGGCCAATTGGTATTTTAGAAGAAGGAATTAGACCAAATGAGACAGGAACAATAACCTTCCACCTAAATTGGCCATAGATACAAGTGGAGGGGGAAAAATCCTTTTTGTATCTAGAGAAAGATATAGTAAGTCTACAGATTGAAAGATCTCATTCTGGAACAAATATTAAAAGCATTTTTTTTCTTCTTAAAATATATTTATTGGATTACTATCCCTAATAAAAAAAGAGGTGGGGTTCAGAAAATAGTAACAAATTACTACTTCATCCTGGACATTCAAGATAAAAAATTATATGTTAACATCTCTAAGAAATTATGCTATAAATCTAGCATTTTCCAAAAATACATCATCATGCATTTTCTTCTCTCAAATAACACCAATTAACATTCTGCAAAAGTAGTATTCTGTACTGTCATTTCAAAGGCACCAACTAATCATAAGTTGCGAACTTTTGGAATAATTCTATTAAATAATAATTCCCTTATAGAGTTGTAGACAAAAATAATTAACATTCCTACCTGTATTAGTTTGCTAGGGCAGCTATAACAAAGTACTACAGACTGATGGCTTAAACAACAGAAATTTATTTCCCACAGTTCTGGAGGCTAAAAGTTCAAGATCAAAATGTTGGCAGGTTTGTTTCTTCTGAAGCTTGCCTCCTGGGTTTGTAGATGGCATATTTTCTATTTATTTTCACATGGTCTTCCCTTTGTGTGTTTCTGTCCTAATCTCTACTTTTTATAAGAACACCAGTCATATACCGGATTAGGACCCACCCCAATAACCTTATTTTAACTTAATACCTTTTTAAAGACCCCCTTTCTCCAAATCCAGCTATATTCTGAGGTATTAGGAGTTAGGACTCCAGTATTATGAATTTTTTTGGTAGGCACATGATTCAGGACATAATACTACCGATTTTTTTTATAAAGCTTTTCTCAGAGTTCCACCCAATATTAAAAGCCAGAAGAAATGGTTCAACCTATTCAGAATTTTGTGGGGTTAAAAGAATTACATAATCTGACAACTCTATAGCCAGTCATGCTTTAATTTTACATAAGTTTTCAACTATATAATAGTTCCAAAGGTTTACTGCTACTAATCAAGATGTAAAACTCAATAATTATGAAAACTGATCATGAGAAAACTGCAGATATAATGGTAGCTATGTTAAAAGCATGGCTTGAGAAAAATAGATTGATAATATAAGAAAATTAAACTAATTATACCTTGGATTTGAATTTCCAAAGCTAGTAAGTGAACATAGGAGGAGTAAAGAGGAATTAAAACTATTCACTTAATATTTCCACTTTGATTTTAGTTATGTTAATAACCCCGTATGACTTAATTTTTGATGTTTACAACTAGTATGCATATTTGCTCTTTCTCCTACAAGGCAAACATTTGTAGAAATAAAAATAGGCATATAACTTATAAATCTTAAGAGAAAACAAAGAAAGCACAATTTCAATCAGTAGTTCTTAATTTGGGGGGCTATCAATACTCATTTACATTCGTAAAAATCATTGAGAACCCAAAAGAGTTTTTTGTTTATGTGGGTTATATATGTTAACACAATAGCCACAAATCAAAATTGGGCAATTTTAAAAACATAAGTATAGATAAACACACATTTCCTTAACTATCAAAATCAAGACAGAACTTGTGCAATTTCTGGAAAACTCCACTGTACACTCATGAGAAAATGAGAGTTGAATGAGGCAAATGATGTCTTAGTACTATTACAAAAATAGTTTTGGCTTTGTGAACCTCTTGAAAGGGTCTTGGGAACTCCCAGAGGGAGCTGATCATTTGTTGAGAACGGTTCATTTAAATAAATAAAAGAATAGGAAATGTCGATAAACCCATTTTTTTCTTAGAGAAGATATAAATAAATATAGGAATGAAAACTGATGCACTTTTATGCAAAGGCACCTGAAGCTTGACTTCCCTATACCCCCTCCAAAGAAACTGGACCTTGGTAGCCTCTGTTTTTCAAAATCTAAAGGATACCTTTCAGGCCTTCATTTCTAGACTGCAAGTGACATTGCTAACAATTACCTTTTCATTAATGTCTCCCCTTCCTAAGTCCCCAGGATACTATTTTTCTGTCAGTTCTATTCAATAGCTTTTTGATCATTGTTTTTCTTGGGTTGTTTAGTTGGTTATTTTTTCTTTGTTTGTTTGAGTTTCTCTCTCCTCCTCTGATCCCCGTTTTTTACCCTCTGCTCTTTAATACTATTTTTAGGATATCTCATCCCCTCCCTGATTTAGTAATCTCTCTATGATAATTCCTTGCAGAAGTTCCCTCCTGGCTCAGTGTGTTAAGAATCTGGCCTTGTCACTGCTATGGCTCTGGTTACAGATTAGGCACAGGTTTAATCCCGGCCCCAGGAATTTCTGCTTGCTGTGGAAACAACTGGGTGAGACCAAAAAAATAAAATAAAATAAAATGAAATGAAATGAAATGAAATGAAATGAAATGAAATGAAATGAAATAAAATAAAATAAAATAAAATGAAATAAAATGAAATAAAATAAAATAAAATAAAATAAAATTCCTTGCAGAGTTTTAAACGCATATTCACACATGCATGTATATTCATATATTGAACTGATTACAGGGCATACTTGTTTATGAAACAAGCCTTTCAAATTCAACATATTTAGGAGTTCCTGTCGTGGCTCAGTGGTTAACAAATCTGACTAGGAACCCTGAGGTTGTGGGTTCAATCCCTGGCTTTGCTCAGTGGGTTAAGGATCCAGCATTGCCGTGAGCTGTGGTGTAGGTAGCAGACGAGGCTTGGATCCCGCGTTGCTGTGGCTCTGGCGTAGGCTGGCGGCTACGGCTCCGATTCAACCCCTAGCCTGGGAACCTCCATATGCCACGGGAGCGGCCCTAGAAAAGACAAAAAAAAAAAAGAAAGAAAAAGAAAAATCCCAAATTCATCATATTTAAAACTTCATTGAGAAGCTTTCTCCTCTCAAAACAGTTCTTTTTTCCTTCTGCTTCATTCAATTAGTCATCAATCTTGCTGATTTTAGTTCCTAGTTATTTCACAAATCTGTTTTCTTCTTTTGCTTTTTATTACCAGTTACCTAATTCAGAACTTTGTTAATATCATGCCTGAACTCTTGCAAAACCCTCTTATGTGGTCTCTCAGACACAGTCTAGGCTCCCTTTGATCACTTTCCATCTGCATTGAGAACAATCAACCTAAAAGCCAAATGCTGCCATTTTACCTTACACTTAAAGCCTTCATCACCTACAAAGCATCTTAGTATGACATACAAGTCCTACCACCCATCTTTATCATGGAATTTCTGCCACTCCATGAATGACAATCTAAACAAATGCCAGTGTTTGAGAGAGAGAGAGAGAGAGAGAGAGAGAGAATATTTTTGGCAATAAATGCCAAAATCAATAAATATCTTTCATCTCATTTGAACACATTCATTTGTAAAACTCTGTACAAATTAAAATATACTCCAAAATATTATAATAGCTGTATATTAAGAGGTGAATATGCCAGAATTTATAATAAAAATAGGATAAACAAATACATGTAAAGGTCAAAAGTAAACTCTTATGTAATAAGATATGGTATAGTTACCCTGAATATCCATTAAATAATTTTTATGTATACTTCTAGCAACATGGAAATGTTTATGCTGAATTTATGTTGAAAAAATTATAAAACTGCACACGAACTGTGATCAACACTCTGTTTTTATAGAGAGAGAGAGAAAAAAAAAAACAAGATGGTAAGATTGATTTTAGGAATCAGATTTTTCTTGCTTTCCCCCCCTCCAAATATTTGATAATACACTCCTATTGCCTAACAATAGAAGAAAATAATAATGTTTTTCTTGTTTTTAATGATACATGAAACTGTAAATATTGGCAGCTTCTTGGCATCAGAGTAATACCCAAATTTTTGTCCATGATATAACATAAAATCTTGTCCACTGAGTTTAAAATTTTTCTCTTTTTGTTATGACATTTTGGGCTTATATAAAAAGGTGCCAATGTAGAAATTAAGATTTACACTCTTAGATCAAATAAACTATCTATAAGGATTTATTTATGGTTTATCATGGGCATTTAACCTCTGGTTCAGGATCTGAAGCCAGACTGCCAGGGTTTGTTGCCTCAGCTCTGCCACTTAGACATGGTGTGACATTGGGCAAGTTATTTAGCCTCATTGTACCTTAGTTTTCACAAGTGTAAAATGGGAATAATAATAGCACCTACGTTGTATGGTTGACGAGGATAAAATGATTAAAGAACGTAGAGCACTTAGAACAGTGCTGGGTACATACTAAACACTAAGTAAATGTCAATTATTAACTATTATTACCATAATATTATGTATAAGTGTATTAAATATACCTGTGCTATCCAGTATATAATTCTGTGAACATTGTAATTAGTTTTTTCACATGCATTATTCATTTGAAATCTCACCACAAGCCTGTGAAACAGATAGGGCAGGTATTATAACCATTTTTGCATAGGAGAAGTCTAAATCTCACAGAGATTGGGTCACTTGCCCAGAGTTTGAAAATTAGACATTTACCAGATAAAACACACGTGACTCATGAATATCCAGTGTTGTCCCAGGGCCTAGGCTCATCATGACCAAAGTATCTGAGATGAATTCCCTAACCAAAGGCAAGAAGCCAACAATTTCTGCTTGTTTTCACTTCTTGTTTCAGCATAAATGGGCACATACTTATAAGTGTTTCAAAAGCTGAGGTGGGAGGGAGCTCAGTTTACAACATGTGCCTCAAGCGACCACGTGACGTCATGAATATAGAGTTTGGACGAGATGCTCATAGTGGCTCTCTCTAATCAGTACGGGCTGGTTCCTGTACACCACAGAACATGAAGGAAGAGAAATGATCACAAAGGTAGAACTCTGCCCGTGTTTGGTCTCAGAGCTCAAATGAACACGGAAGCATTTCTCCAGCAATATCGTAGGGAACAAGGTGGTTAACCCCACCACATTAATTTCATTCACTTAAGACTGGAAAGCCACCTCACATCAGGATAACTCTTCAGTTACAAAATCTCCCGTCACATCTTCTTTCTGGGTTTTCGTGTTGCCCTGAACCACACAGAGATGGTCATCAGTTTCTAATTTTCAGTGCACATTCAAGGAAGCATTCTATGTTTTGAGATGTTTATTGGATCCCTGGGAAAATCATCAAGAAAACTACATTCATCAGAACCACTCTTTCCTCAGGGGAGGTCAAGAGAGGATACCCAGGACTTCATGGTTGATCTCTATTGAGATCTTCTTCCAACTTTATCGAAGGTAAATACCACACACTTTCAGAGAGGCATGTGTCTTATTCTTTCACATTCCAGCGCTATGGGCCTTGCCAGTACGAATGGCCTGACGTTGCCGAGACGTCAGAAGAATGCATTTTCTTCTGGTTCCCCTATCACCTCTGTGAAAACTCAGCTTATTCAACTTGGATTCTCTACCTGGCCCAAGGGAGCTTGAGAAAATTCTGGTTACTTTCTGACAAGTCTTGTAAAACTGCCAAGAGCAATTACCTCAGAAATGGCAGGCCAGGGTTGCCTAGACTCTTTACAGACTTGAATGGACATCTGAATAATTATGGGTTCCCAATTTGGGCCACTGGTAAAAATTTTCCTAGGGCATATAGTTGCTTGCCTTATTACTGTTCTAAGTTCCATTGCACAATTTTCATTTACTGAAAGAAAATATGCAAAGGACTATACACTTCCCAGTCCCCTAGACAAATATTTCGTTATGGATCAGACTGCCTTAGCAGGTCTACTTGGTTACCTACAAGCCAGGTTCTGACGTGAGGCACTCATGCTCCAGATTCTCAAAATACAAGATAGAATTGCCTGATGAACTCTTCAAAGATCATTGGTGATTAGAAAAACCCTCTTCTGGTGACATGTAGAGAAAAGGACAATGCTGGCAAGTATCAGCTCTTCATTAGAAAGGCATGAGCTTCCTCTTCCTTCCCATTTTCCTACTTTTACTCCCCCCCCCAGGTACCATGGCTTCAAAAACAGTCACTCGGGGACGGGCTTCTGGATTTTTCTGTACTGAGTTTGACAGTTGAGACTTAACGATAAGTAACCTGCTTGCAGCAGAAATAACTTTATTTTGTGCCATATGGTAAGCCTTTGTCCTGGTGATAGAAGGAGCGAAAGAAACAGCATTGACTAAAGAACTTTACACAAATTTATTGCAGCATGGGTACCACAATAATACTGCATACTGAAAATGCTGCAGCATCTAATATTTACTATGGCATTTTTTTTGTATCAACAAGAAATGCTACCGAACAAATTAAAAAGGGAGGAGAAGGTATTTAAAAATCTGAGTGCATACATGCCAATTTTCTGTCCTCCTAAAAGCTGGCCCTGAGATAAAGATTTAGGTCAAACAGTCTATTTTGGAGGTGATCCCAGGAAGCACAGTGTGAGAATGATGGTATAGAGAAGGGAGAGGAAGAGGGCCATAGAGAGAGGGTGTTAATGGTTAAGTTACCACCGTGAACAACTGGAGATCAACATCCCTGGGGATCCTCAAAAGATAATGTCAACACACCTCCGAGGTAGGAGATTACTTGGGTACTTAGCCATCTCTCTCCCCTCAGTGGTTGAGGGTGGGTCTTGGTGACTTTAAAAACAAGACACTTTGAGCTTTCCCTGTACTCAAGGTGAATATCACCTCAGGTAGAGAGAGATGCTGGTGCTTAAGGTAGGAAGCCATTGGGATATGCAATAGCTATGCATCAAAGCTGCAGGTGAACATGAGTGGGCAGAGAGGATATAAATCAAATATGGACAGTGTCTGCTTTAACATATCTGGTTCAAGCATGATCAGTTCAATCTTGGAAGGAATCAAAAAGCAAGAAATGAACATCCAAAGGAGATGACAGCAGCTACTGTATATGCCATATAAATCCACTCTCCCCTCTTTTTCTCTTGTCGCTTCTCTCCTTTCTGGAGATTCCCTAACCTGACATTAAATTCCCATACACCTGCCCTTGAATCTGACCCATTCCATCATTTCCTAGACCTAACTTTTCCCTTCTCTTAATAAACATACCTGGCCTGTTGCCCATTTCCTCAAAGACGCTTTCTGCTTTCAAATGAGACATGCCTTACCAGATAAACTCTCAGGTATTAAAAAGTTGTTGATTAACATATTATCTCATCCAGAGATATTTACAGTTTGTCAGTGGACTAATAATACTTAATGCATTAAGGAGATAATTAGTGGTGCACTTTTAGATAAAATAGCAGGTAGATGGTACAGGAATTTGGAGTGATAAGGGAACTATCATTTACTTATGAGATTATTTTCCCTGAAGGATTCAGCTAAGAAATCTGCCCCCATTTAGAGATTCACAGTGAATAATGTCGAAATCTCTAAGCAGTTTTAAACATACTTGTTTATTATTTAACTCAGTTGCTCCTCACATATTTTACTAAAGAACCAGTTAAGCAATGTTTAATCCAATTTCTTCATTACTTTTAAAAATATAATATAAATATGTATATTATATATAACAAAATAATAATACATCAAAATGCTTCTGAACTCACCATAGTCCAAGAATGAAAAATGTATCAATAACATGACATACATCTATATGCTTTTCCTATGCCCCTCTTTACCTCAACCCCAATAGTAACCAACCCTATCCTGAATTCTGTATGTATTATTTTTTCTTTCTTTTTTTTAATGTATTTTTTGTGGCCACACTATAGCATATGGAATTTCCTGGGCCAGGGATTGAATCCAAGCCACAGCTGCAACCTATACCACAGCTGTATCAATACCACACTGTGTCAGGCCAGGATCGAACCCAAGCCTCCACAGTGGCCCAAGCCACTATAGTTGGATACTTATCCCTAACCCAGTATGTCACAGTGGGAACTCCTACTTTTTCCTTCTAAAATTTTTTTTATCATATGATACATGAGTAAATAATATAATGGCTAGTTTTGCTTGTTCTTAAGATTTATGAAAATACAATATGCAGTAGTCTGGGACTTGTGACTTTAATTTTGTTTTTCAGTGTTATATTCCTTTTTTTTTTTTTTTTTTTTTGTCTTTTTGTCTTTTTAGGGCAGCACCGGTGGCAGCCCAGGCTAGGGGTCTAATCAGAGCTGTAGCTGCTGGCCTACACCAGAGCCACAGCAATGCCAGATCCGAGCCATGTCTGAGACCAACACCACAGCTCACAGCAACACCAGATCCTTAAATCACAGAGTGAGGCGAGGGATCGAACCCGTGACCTCATGGTTCCTAGTCAGATTTGTTTCTGCTGCGCCACAATGGAAACTCCCAGGTTTATATTCTTATGATTGATCCATTTGGCCGCATGTAACCTGTAGCTGCAGAGAATTCCTTTTTACTGCTGTGTATAATTCCATTGTAAACATATTTCTATTTATTTATCCGGTCTCCTATTGATATACATTTGAGTCATTTTCAGTCTTTTGCTCTTTTGAGCAATTTTCCCATATGCCTATAACTGCTTCCTAGTGTATACATGCAACAATAGGTATCTAAATGTGCAAAGGAATATTTATGAATGAAGATACACTTATATATGAAAAATTCAACTTCACAAAATGACCGTTTTCAGAAGTACATGGGAATGAGTCAGACTGTCTTCCCTTTTTCCAGCGTGCCAAATTCCACCAGAACTCAGAAGTCACATTTTGTTGCTATAAGCAACCTTCAAGAGTGAAGAAAGTAATCTCTTTGAGCAAAGTCACTGTTCAAGCTCATTTTTACTTAGGTATCCCCTGGGGTGGGGGTGGAGGAACAGGTATTAAACACACCCACATGCACACAAGAGGTAAGGATGCTGTTCAGAAAAAGGGAAAGAAGGAAAGTGTGTTTCCTCAAACTCTCTTGAGACTCTTTCATGTCTTTCTCCCCTAGCTTTTGGATGACTTGAAGCTCAGCCAATGGAAAAGTCTATCATGTGCAATTCAGGAACACCTGAGGAGAGCTAGATCAATCAGCCCTGTCAGGATTATCATTAGAAAGCCTGCAAGATTAGCAAGTCATAGAGATGTTTTTCAGGCAACAGAGGGCCCTATGCAAGTAACACTTTCTTTGAACATCCATTTGGGGATGGTTCCATTACCATGGTGGGCTTAAGCATGAATCAAATAGGCTTTGGTAGAGGTACCAGTCTCTGCTTAATTGACTACTTCAGCCCCAAAGACTATCTCCTTGAGCAGTGGCTAGTTCATAGGGACATATATTTATGTAACTTACATATTTGGGTTTTGTATGAACTTGCATCTTTCCATTAAAAACTGTCCCATATTGGTATGGCTTTTAGTGATGCCTGAGTAGTTGGCTGGCCTGAACAAGCAGCTAGGCCATTAGAGATAGCCCATGAATTTGTGCAAAGATGTATTTTTATCAGTATTGGAATGATGTGCTCTATGACCAGGACAACTACCTGAAGTTAGCCTACCATGGGGAGTATATCAAGAGCTATAAGATATCAGCAACTTATGATTATACTGCATGTAGCTTTGTCACTATTTGATATTTCCCCATGATGATACCATGGTGGTGGTAATGGTAGCACAGGTATATACATATGTCCAAACTCACTAAGGTGTATATATTAAATTTGTGTAATTTTTGTAGAACATCCAATCAGCCAGAATGCTAGAAGCAGAATCACAGGTACCTTTTCAGGAGCAACATGCATTAGCATTTAGGGGATACTAGTACCTGGCTTGGGAGTATCCCCTTGGGAGTATCGAGGTACCTGGCTTGGGAGTTAACTAATAACATGTCCATAATACTGGATTACATTTCAGAGGGCTTATGTTCTAATCTTTTTACCACTCCTCTGCCATGAGGTCATGTGTTATTTCATATTAATTTATCTATTAAATACATATTTATGCATATATTTCATATCACAGACTCAATATTTTCTATCAATCTTTTTTCCTTGAGTGAGTAGCAAATAGAAAAAGTACATGTTTGAGTTTCAAAGCTATACAATTTTTACCTGATGATTAAGAACAAAATGACCAAAAGCCAGTAGTTGAAGAGACAAAAGAAGGTGACTAATAGCTTAAACCATAAAATAGATAATTTCTGTCATTTTTAGATGCATATGAGACATTAGTATCCATTTGGGTTTTTTTTTTTCTCTTAAATGAGTTTAAAAACAGTTCTCTACTCTTCTACTAGGTGAGTCTTCTTCAATTTACACATGATCAAAACAGAAAATACACAGAAATATTTCTTATGTTCACTATATAATCAATGCAGAGATATGAATAAACCAGGAATATGAACTGTCTATTTTGGAAGAGAATGTATGAGTTTTTTCTTTTGATCCATTTTAATGCTTTATTTTGAGGGATCATTTCTTTATTAAAAATTACTTATACATTGAACTAGTACTTTTGATTTTTTATCATATGACCCAGGGTTTTTAACCTTTATTTTATGATCCAATTATTTTCTTGTACCTATGATAATTTTGTGATTTATTAACATCTAACTAGAAGAAAAATTAAAATTTGAATTCTACAGTTTAGTTTTTTTTTTTTTTTTTTTTTTTTTTTTTTGCTTTTAGGACTTCACCTGCAGCATATGGAGGTTCCCAGGCTAAAGGTCAATTCAGACCTTTAGCTGCCAGCCTACACCATAGCCACAGCAACACAGGATCCGAACCACATCTGCAACCCACACCACAGCTCAAGGCAACACCCACTGAGCGAGGCCAGGGATTGAACCTGCAACCTCTTGGTTCCTAGTCAGATTTCTTTCTGCTGTGCCACAATGGGAATGCCCTAGTTGGTTTTTTTTTTTTTTTTTTTTAAGAAACTTTTAGGCAGACAAAAGAATCCATAGCAATATCTATGTTCTTTTTTTAGCATTAATTTTTGTCTCTAATTTTTTGGATTAGCATTTAACTTTGTGTATATCTGATATTTTTCAATTCCAGCATATAAAATTTTTCCTTAATTTTTAATGGCTACACGGATATATCATTACAGATAGATACATTGTTTCAGGTTTTAGTTATTAAAATCATGCTTAAGAGAATATTGGAATAAATGTTCTTGTTCATATGGGCAAACTATCCATAAGAAAAATTATTGGAAGTAGAATGCCGGATTAAAAGTAAATTAATTTCTCCTCAAAGAAGTTACACAGATTATAGTCTCCCTAAATAGTCTGTGAGATTACCTACCTCCTATGTCCTTGACAACTGAATATTATGGGTTAGTTTTTACATTATCAGTTAGTTTTTGTCATTCTAGTACTTGTGAGACATGATGAGAATTTTGTTTTCCATCTCCTATTTCAGGCCCCTTCTTTGTTTCTATCCTCTGCTTCTAAAACTTTAGATGATGAATTTTATGGAACAACCTCTGCATCTTTTCATTTTTGTTCCATATTTTTCATTTCTTTGTTTTGCTCTAAATTCTAAGGCAAAGATTCTTTCTCAAATCACTTATTTGGAAGTATTTCTACTAGGTTGGTTTTTCAGTCATTCGGGATTTTCTTTTTTAATTTTGACAATACCCTTTTAAATTCCCAGAAATTCATTTCATTCTCTGATTAGCACTGTTATTATAGCAGCTTGTGAGATATTTTCTAAAATTAAAGGAACTATTTGGGATAGTATTTGGATTCCTTCTATTTCATTCTTAGGGATCCTCCCTTTTTGAACCACAGAGTTTTCATCAAATGTCACAGTACATGGTTGTAGGTATATATTTATAAATAAAGGACTGGGTTGATTAGCATATTGAGGAGGCCTACATTGTCAAAGGAAAGCAGTCACTTCTTTAAAAGCGTCCATCCTTTGAGTGGGAGTTGGGGGCAGAGCAGGGGAGAGGGATGCTGGCAGCAGCGTCTGTGTTATTTGACAGCCAAGGCCAATGGGCAAAGCCCTTTGGGGTTTCTGAGGGTTGGGCAAGTCAGCAGGTGCGGACCCAAACTTTTCAGGGACTCTCCCCCATGACAGTGAAGCATTTTATTGTTTTTGCTTCTTGAGCAGATAAATGCCTCTTCTTGTCCCCTCCCAATTCTTCCTGGTGATAGCTGGGCTCTAAGTGAAACTCTGTTTGCTTTTCTTTTCCACCCTAATGCAAATCCAAGAAGCCCTTCCCAGTTCACCCTTTTTGTTTTCTTTTTCTTTCTTTCTTTCTTTCTTTTTTTTTTTTTTTTTCTTAAAAGAATGCTTATGAACTTGGAATTTCTCTGGAATGTAACCTTCTTTGTAGGAAGGGAAGGGAGCAGAAGAGCTTCCTGGCCTGGGCCATGATGGTTGCATTACTGCCTGCTAATGCTTTTCTTTATTCCATAAAAAAAATAATTTTAAAGAGTTTTGTTGAGCTATAATTCACATGTCATAAAACTCTTTTGCTGACTCTAGGCTTATCGTTTTTCCCAGGCTCCAGGGAAGTTTGTACCCATCCCTAAGGGGCTGAGCTGTGCCTTTCTTTTCTCTCTAGTTTTCCCCTGTCACCTCCATTCTACCTTCCACGATTTTCTCCAAATTTCTGGTTCCCAGCTGCCTCCTTTTAAAAATGTTCTACACACAGCTTAGTGTGATTCTTTAAAAATGTCTCTTTTTTCTTATTCCATGGGATCTTTGGAGGAAAGGGAGGTAAAGTCAAAGGATTTAGTCTACTTTCTTCCCAGTTCTATCTTCCATATTTTTGACTTATAGCTTATTATTGCATGTATGGCATGTGTACTTTACCAATAAGTGGCAAAGAACATGTATCCAATGAAAACCTAATTGGTTGATGAAGGGGATTTATTTAAAAGTTTGTAAGAACTCCTCTCCCCCAGTCTGGGGTGGTGGGATTAGAAGTCTCTGAAGAAATGACATTTTCAGAAGGAATTTTAAAAAATAACTCAACATATTGTTATCCCACAAGAACCCTCTACAGCACCAAGCATGCTACTTTGACTCTATTTAGTATGCAAAAAACCTTATTTGATTCAGCTAGATCTCTACATACTAAAAAATTCAGTTCCATTTGTGTTATTTGAAACATTAAATATTATATATGTATGTATGTAGGTGTATTTCAATGCAAACATGGGTTAAGGTTCTATTACAATATATATTTATGGCTTCACTATTCTAAGACTGACTACACTTCTCATGTAATACATTCTGTGACAGTCTTACATTAAACTATCTACCAGAAGGACTGACGTTAGTTATGGGATAGAGTAGTCTCAGCCCTTTAGACATATAACTACTGTGCCATTTTGATGTAATTCTGTATAAATTTCAAACATTTCTATTTAACATAATCAAGTGGTATGAAATCTTCTTTTTAAATGGCAAGTATACAGTACTAGCTCAATTGGCACTTAGCAATGGTCCTTTTACAATATGCACAATAGCTTCCAGCAGGGAGTTTTTTAAGGACCATCCTTTGAGAGCACAAACTCACACATGTACAATCAGTAGACATCAAGGTTCTATCTCCATCTCCCCTTGAGATGTTATTTAGCTAATGTACAAATGTTACAGCTAAGCTGTTAAGCCTGAAAAATAGAACACACAGTTGCACGCAGGTACACTCATTTCTCAGTCTCTTGGCTAATACCTTCATATCCTAATTCTACACAAAATAATATCTAGAATGAATTGGGATTAATTTTTAGCATATAGGCATTTTTCATCCTTTAAAAATGCTACTAAAGAGCATTTGTGAGTATAATTTACATAGTAGCAGAGCACCATGGAGTGGCTATGCACTGAAAGAGGTTGATTATAGAATATTTCATTTTCTGTCAGATTATAATTATGTCATAGGCTGCTGACACTTGCCACTGTAACAAAGGATATACAATCCAGTATTATTTGACTATACAGCATGCTCCTGGGAGATGGGAAGTGGGTCTTATTCATCATGTATCTTCGTGTAGCCTTGGTGCCTGGCACATGGTTTGTGCTCAATCCATAAATTAACAAATGAACATGGGAAATAATGCTTTAAGTAAATTGAAGTAATCTATCAACTAATGTGCACAAAAACTAAATTGATTGAGAAAGTGGTTTTTAGATTACAAACAAGGAAAGTTCCACATTATTCAGAGCATATTCCACCACATTTCTATTTTCTCTACTTATCTAGTGCCTCAGTACCAAAAAGATTACACCAGATCCAATACAAATTCCTAACAGGATTTCATTTCTGCAGTTTCATTTACTCTGTTTGGAGTTTATTCTGAGGCAGCTTTCAAAACGTGAACAGAGTAATTAGCAGAGCATTATACATCATATATACCCAACTGGGGCACCATTTCAATCCCACTTCAATCCAGCCTCCTCTCCAAGGTGTTCAGACTGTTAAGCTATGTTGACATAACTACTCTCAGTTTCTATCTCCCTGAGTCGACTTACTGGTACTACCAAGATTATAAGGAAGGAAGAGGGGAACACAGGAAATCCGCAAGGTTCCAAATCCAGCTTCCCTCCAGGTAGATTGCACTACTGGGAAACCACTAACTGACAAACATCGGAATGTTTTTGAATTGACATTTGAGGCAGCTGTTTCCCCTCTATCTTACTTGAATTTTGGGGGGTAAATGTGGAAGTCAGGAGGGTGTAGATCAACTTAATATGTAGGAACACTAACATTACTTATGTGTCTTTATTTTGTTCTATTTTCCACTTCCATTATTAAATTTACTTGCAAAAATCTCTTGATTTCAGTGTCTCTAGACAAAAGGTAGTGCCTCTTTTTCAATTTTTTTATCCTGCCCTGAGCATAATCTTTAAAGTAATGTCACAGTGACAGTCTTGTGGCAGGAAGGGAATTCAGAAAATGACTAACAAACCTCTCCCCATTTGACAGATCCAAAAACTGAAGTTAAATGTTGTGACTAGTTTAGATCACAATGACAGTAGCAGACCACTCAACTTCTGGTCCACTGTTTTCATTCCCTTCCTCAATTACTACAAAAATATAATATTGACTTAAATCGGCTATGACGTTTACTAAAAGTAAACATGTTTATTAAAAGAGATGGATGGCGTCGTTATAGAGGTAAACCAGGTTTGTTATGGAAAAAAAAGAAAATCCGGACAAGTTGAGAGGCCTTGAATTGGTTTCAATTTCATTTCTTAAACTATGACTCATGTTTAATCCCAGATAAATCAGATCCTTTTGCTTGGATTTTGTTACATCATTCAAAGGTGATAACTCTAAGCAAGGAAAGAGAGTACCTGGAAAAGTGTTTTTTGATTACCTCTGCCTTTTCAAAGCCATCCTCCCTGCCTGTGGTGATACTCTTAATTTTAGTCATCTTATAAATAAAGAGGAATAATGGAAGATCACAGTTAGCATAATGGCCTACAAAAGGACACAAGTACAAACCATACAGTTAACTTTGAGAAGGTACTTAGGATTCTGCATCCCCAATGCAGCCCTTTTCTCAGAGCTCAAGTTAACAGCCTTCAAGTACACTTGTTGATCCAAGTAATACAGAATGGGCATTATGTCCTCCATCTGCTGAGCTATTTAATAGCGATCCACTAACTCTCAAGTAAGACTAAGACTGTGTAAGTTTAACTGAAACTGGAAACCTGCCACTGAAAGCTTTTGCAGCGTTTGGATGAAGCCAATTCAAAAGACTAAACTTTGCCATGGGATGAAGTTAGGAAACCTATGCCATCGTTGGAATGCTCCCTTCTTTTCTACAATTTGCATGTGATAGTGGACTTCAAAATTAATCTACAAACTCTAAAATCTATCTAGGCCACAGAAATATTATTCCCATATATATGAAAGGAGAGATGGTTTTCTCTACTTTACTAAATTTTCCCTTTACTGGGCAACTATCCACAGAAATGGGGAGTTCCCCCTCAAATTAAAATCTCTGGAGTCTTATTTTTAAGTATATAAGTCTCTGAGCAGTAAGAAATTAACTAACCACATTTACATTTTTTCCCCTCTAAAACCTGATTTTTAAAATAACTGGTGTTTTTTAGAACTAACTGTTTAAACTTTGGTCAAAGATAAATTATTGGCTACTTCACAGTTTGAAAAACCGTAACTAATTTAAACCATTAAAATCATCTGTGGAGACAAATTGCAAGCCAAGTTTTGGGTGGAAAGGATCCAAAGTCCCTGAGATATTAAATTTAAAAGGTCTCTTACCTTTAAAATTCTAAATTACAACATCATGACCCTGATGCAATATATTTTTAAGAGAGTGCTGTAGTATAGTACCCTATGTAATTATTTCACTCCTAGGTAAAAAGGCCCATCATTCAAAGGGAGTAAAGTAAGAAAGTTATAAAGTCTGTACCCTAAGAAACATGTACCCTTTACATCACCAAGTTCTACTGTACAGTTGTGTCCTATCAAGTTTTGGGACGCCTGCCTAATATAATATTAGTCTTTCAAGAATTTTTTTCTAGCTCTCTTTGAGATACAAGCTTCGAAGCAAGTCATTTTTCAATGGAAAATAAATAAGTAAATCTGAAATGACAAATGATCAAAAAGAAAATGATTTCCTTCAGTGATTTTCAGTCTTATCAACTATTTGATAATCTAAGTTTAAATATCATTCTGAAGTTGCTGCCCTAGTAGCTTATAGAGTTACTTTTACTGCCAATTTAAACTTACTTTTTCAAATGACTAATTTAAGTCAGAAAAGTTAAACATCATTTGGATTTGTTTTTGAGTTGGAAATTGCTTTAGTTGGCTCAGTGATAAATACTTTTTTTTTCTGCTCCTACTGAATCACACGTAGAAGATATACTTATTTTCTTTCATCTGTACATAAACTACAGTCAAGCAGATAAGCAAAAAGTTGGTATGCACACCAAACAAATGCATTTTCTAAGGATTTTAAAAAACAAAATGTTTCCATGTCTTTTGTTTACATAATCACCATTATCTCCCAGAAGAGACATTATTCTTTGGGTTTCAACTTAGAATTCCATAAAATATTGAAAGCACATACCACAACACAGCATGCTATGGTTTGTTTAATTTTTCCTTATGCCCATGCCCTTACAGAAAGATCATTTCCTCTATTTATACTGCATTATAATTTGTTACATGTATTTGAATCTATCACTATACATACACACGAAAGAGAGAAAGTGCAAGATAGAGAAAATATGGACTATTGTTAAGCTTTTTAGAATTGGTCTTTTAGTAAAACAAATGTAATAGTTAACCTCTAAATAAATGGAGAAAGCAAATGACTGGGATTATATAAACACACAGCAATTTTTGCGAGGATTCAGAAAGATAACTATATGCCTTTTTTTTTTTTTTAGATGAAATGAAATAATCTGCCCACCTATTTAAGACTGTTTCATTCTTTCTTACGGTAGCATAAAATATCTTCCTCTGTCTTTTCTGGGCACTAGAGCAGTTATCCATTATCTCAGTTTTCAAAAATACATTCCAATTCAGGAAAGTAATTACTTAGGAGTGAAGCAATAAGGGGATCTTTCTTGAGAAAAAAGTAGTTCAAATTAAGAAGTCCCTGATAATTAAAAGGAGAAACAGCTCAACTCAGCAAAGTTGACCATATGCTAACATATGATATAAGAAAATATAATTTACTCTGACTGAAATAACCCAGTACCTGGATATTTTGGAGGAGAACCCCCATTACTGAAAAGTAGCCCAAAGTTAACTTCCCAAGGTCGCATATCCCTTTTATTAGGGTTTCTGCTGGCTCCCAGAAGATACTCCCCCTCCTTTAATATTTTGGCTTGCACATAAACAAAAACCCTTTGGTTTGATTTACTATAATATAACTGAAGCCAAAACTTAGAAAACACAAGATTTTAACACTTTATTTAATAAGTAAGAATATAAGAGGAAAACATACCCCCAAAAAATGTTAAGTACAGAAACATTTGAGTTAAAATATACACTAACTAAAACCATAGACCTGCTTCTCAAAGAACTCACAGTTATGCATATTAGAAATACTAGTGAAAGGAGGAATAATTGCAATATTAGATTGCAAAAGATAAGTCTTGAGTTATTGCAAAAGGCTTCCAGGAAGGTAAAAGTTAACATTAACAGCAACATTTTGTGGGGATTAGCTCATACCAGTTCTCAAGAGCTGATGGTGCATATTTTTTCCAGCTCAGTTTTCAGAAATGTTGCAATGGTAGTTTGAAACTGACCATTGTGGGAATATTTTTTAATACAAAAATTGGCAAATGCTACAAATCAGGGAAATTTTTTCTTTCTTTTTGAATAGCCACTCAACATAACAGCATAATACTTGTTATTCACCTTCACCAGTAGGACAAAGGAAAGAGGATCTAGGCAGAAGAAACATGAATGGTACAGTGTTTCAGTGAATTTCAAGTAGATCAAAATAGCTGGACTTTAGGTTATGAGAGGAGAAGGACGATACATGTATCAGAAGAAACAGGCATGGATTGGATCATAGTGGAGGATTGTACCAAAGTTAAAGAAACTGGGTGTTATCCAACGGGCAGGTGTTTCCTTTCGTATGTTTCTCCAACCTGAAAAACTAAGATTCCTGGCTCCTTCCCTGGAAGCAGACTTAGGAATAAATATTTTAAAAATTATCTGAGCTATTTTAATGCTTACCTAAGTTTGAGAAATTCATTGAATGCTTTTAGATAAGGTTGTGACAATATAACATTTTTAATCCTGTCGTGGTAAGCTTGCCCCTAGTCCATTGGTGGTAGGATCAAGAATATTAGGATAGAAAAGTGATAATAACATTAGGAAAAGAGATGCCACAATACCCTTTATTTGGGTATTGGGGCTGGATAGTTCTTTGTTGCGGGTACTGTCTTGCGTATTGTAGAAAGTTTTGCAGCAGATCCTGCTCTCTCTCCACTATATGCCATTAGCACTTACCCTGGGTTTAACAAGCAAAAACATTTCCAGACATTGTCAAAAGTCTCTTGGAGGGCAACATCACCTGTCTGAGAAGTACAATTCTTTAACTTTGGATGTTCCTTCACTTGGCCCTTACTGAGGTGACTAATAATGGGAGTGACCTCACTTTTCAGTTGAGACTTAATTTTCAAGACAACAAAACTGACTTTACCACTGTAGGAGAAACATATGTTACTATTCCAGAGTGATCACATAATTTTAATACTTAGCAGGCATGATATGTACTTAGTAATTGTGTTGCTTTTTCATGAAAACAACGTTGAAGGAGCCAACACGTTCTATGACTGTTATTTAAAGGCTATTTTATCTTCTTTTTCTCACCCAAATTACCTCCCTGCTCCCCACACAGTATCTCAAATTCTTCCCATTAAAATTACCTTTTTCAGGTTATTTGTTCTACATAGGAATAAGCTATTACAATGCAAAAGCAGGTAGACCTTACAAATAATGTATTTTTAGCCCCTTTTCAGGAATATTTTCATCTAGATGGGAATGCTCCCATCATCAAGGAGCTGTTTCCACCTTCCTCTCTATATCACTAGCCCCTATCACATCACTTGGTGGTAGGAGATATTTTTTAAATATTTAAGTCAAGGAAAGGAAGTATCTTCCAAAGAATATAGCTTTGTAGAATACAGGGTAGGAAAGAGGTTAGTTTTAATACAAGAGCAAAGGATAGAGAAAACTGTGGGACAAAATATATTTTTGATTCTAGGAAGTGAGGAAGAAGGGTACCAGAGTGAGAAGGGTATCAGAAGGACAGTGGGAATAAAATATGAGGGGAAATAGTTTATTTGGGGATTTCCGAAAGGCTGATCTTGGTTATTTGATCTCTCCTGCCTGTTTTGTTTCTCCCCTTACCCTCAACACTTCTTATTCAATGATGCGGACCACTGGACCACTAATACGCCAACGTACTGCAAAACTCAGATTCTCTGCATTTTTCAAGGCTGGTAACTTCCTTGCCGTAGTTGGAAAACTTTCAGATTTAAACAAATTCTTAACTTTTATAGATGGAGACTCATTGCTTGCTAGGATGGTGGCATACTTGGTAGGCTGTAACATTCTACAGTGTGAATATTCTGGAGAATGCTCTTTGACAGAGCAGGAAATGTATTGTGCAATGTCTTGTTGGCATTTTACAAATTGATTTAATGTCTCTAGTAGCTCTGAGGAAAATGTTTGGTATTTAGTGATTGATATTTCTAGTGGCAAAAAAATTAATCATGTAGTTATAGCTTCAGATATTCTTTTGCAGATTTTTTTTTTCCTGATGAAAGTTATACAGCTTTTAAAGCCTATTCTGGTAAGTATTGGCATGTCCTAAAATTTAAGTGATCATAAATTGATTTTCATAGGACCACGGTTCACTAACGGTTGTTTGTCAGGGTCCTGCACCACAGGAAAATTTGAGTCTTGGAAGAACAGTTGTCAAATATTCTGATTTCTCATTGGTTTAAACGCTATTGCCTAGTCCTGGCTGTCAGTCCTCACAAATTACAGCTGTCATTTCTTGCATTTAAAAATAAATCAGATTGGCATTTTTAAACTATCCTCTGGTGAATGCAATACAACAGTTTAAAACATACAAGCAATTATTAGCTATGAATATTTCTCACGCAAATTTTATATATATGTATGTAAGTGAATATACCCTCATATCTGAGTATGATAATTTATTCATTCAACACTCAAAATTATGGCAGATATGTATAAGATAAATCCCTTTGGATATGTATGAGTGTGTTTACAGGATTTGGTAAGTTAGTCCCCCCTTCCCCCCCATACACACTTTTAAGAAATGTCTTAAGGGCAAAGCAAGATATGTTTTTTACAGCGATACTAAGGAGATCTCTTCAAGATATTCCCTTTCCATAATCCATAGTGCCTGAATTTTCATCATATAAGTTATCCCATGAAATCAGCTTTTTCTCATCAAAAGAGTGTGAATGCAATTAATTTTTGAATGAGATAGGCTATTTAATTGACTTCAGGATGGAACCATTTAATGGTAATGGGTTCTAAAGAAATGAAAAGAGAGAAAAAAATGCTAAAATGATATAGGCAAGGGAGGTAGAAAAGCTAGTTTTCTACTTCATAATTTTGCCTAAAATGATTTCTGGGCATCACTGATGATTAAGCTGAGATTCTAGATGAGAACAGAACGTTATATGAAGGCTATGATATGTCCATTGTTTCCAATCTACCTGATAGGGATAAAAGTACAAGACAGTACAAATTCCTACAACGTTCTCACAAAATCTTTCTTGAGAATCAAGAACTTTTCTTGGCTGTTTGGCATAAATAAAGAATGACAATTATAGCATTTCTATTAATCTCCATTGTTAGGAGAAACTTGTTAAACTGTTGTTGCACAAAAGTAAATGTATTAAATATACAATATAAAATATGATAATGCACTCCTTTTTGCCTCATTTTTTTGGGTATATGGTTATTATTCCAAATGATGATCATATGTGAAACAAGAAAGAGAAGTAGATATAACTGATCATTCAGTAGCAAACATGGTTTAATTTTTCCAGCTTTGTTTTTTAAGGATTGATTATTGGCATAATAAATCATTCAATTCATCTTTGTGAAACTGACATATTTTTTTGAAGAAAAATGGCTAAATACTGCTGAAGAAGTCATCTGTTTCTATTTAGATTATGAACAGAGAAGGGTAAAAATAACATACACAAAGAGAAAACTTTCAACTTAGCTACTTGACTGTCATACCCAATCTTACCACATCCAATATTCAGCAAGTTGAAGAGGTTAAACACACACATTTAGTTTGATTTCTTCCATTGTGTGTATGTATTTAAAATATATACTCAGTTATATTTTTGTATTCCACAGAGAAAAGACTCACTTGCTTAAATTCTATCCACATGTATCTTTGACTAGAGAGAATGGCCATTCTTTTTTCTTTTTAGTAAGGCATTAAATTAGCTTGCTCAGTGAACTCCATTGTTTAAAAATAGGAATTTGACAGACTGAGTATGAATATAGCGTATTAATTGAATCCACATTTATTTCATAAATGTATAATATTGCCACTAAAAACATTCCTTGTTATCCAACAAATCAGGTTTAAAAAACACTTATGAGTGGATTCAGGAAAAGGTACTCAGTGTTCATGTGTCAAAGTGGGAATTAACTATTAATCACCACTTCTAAAAAACTGACCTCCTCCTATTTTTATCTGTTATTAAAATTTTCTAGGGTAAAACAATCATGAAATCCTCTTCTCACTGTCTCCACTGTTTTTTTTTCCCCCAAGAAGGAATACATGTAAAAAGCTCAATTAACAATTAATTTAGATTTTTTTTTGAGGCACTGGTCCATTGATAAAATAATTGGAAGCTTTTCTCAACACCTGGATAGGGACCTTTAATTGGGTTTTAAATCCAGAACATTCTTTAGGAATAATTTGATCATTGTGTGAATAAACTTATAAAATATTAACTAGATTAAGTTATGTATGAATTATGAGTTAAACTTAACAGTACAGGTGTATGAGTTTAGTATTTATTACCAATTCTTCCTCAATAGGGAGTTGGTAATAATTCTTCAGCCAAGAAGTGGCTGAGCCAATATTTTAGTCCTGTGTTCCCAGTGGCTCTCTTGTTCTTACGTGGGTGGCAAGAAGTTTACTGACTCTCATTATGTCTAATGGTCAGTATCTGTTCTCAAGATGTTCCTGCTATATACATCATTCTTCCTTTCAAGTATTGTACACTATTTTCCCTTTCATGCACTATGCTGTCATGTGTGTATATGTTTTCCTCACCCTAGAAGTCAGTTGATTTCATATTCTCCACTGGAGACAGGGTCACTGATGATCACCAGCTGCTGGCCCAGATGGCTCGTGTAGAAGCTGACCAGAACCCGCAGCACTGCTAGTTAGTGTGACCTACAAGTTATCATATCACTCATAAAACCAGTGCCAGATCATGAGGCTTCTGAGTGGAGGCATTGATTGCATGCTGATTTGGTCCAGGCTATAAAATGGGGGGCTTTTGCCTCAGTTTATCTATGTTTTACACTTGGAATAATACTGTGTCCTCTTCCTCAGTTTGATTGGTTCATATTACAATGCCTGCATCTTTACCCAATGAGAGGGCCAGTACTTAAGTGGTTGCTGGTTTTGTGGCCAGAGTGAAGACTGTGCTAATTGAGACCAAGGCTACATCAGTCAGTAGTCACTTGAAAAGAAGAACTTACCTGGTCTGTGGAGCAAAGAGCAGTGCTAGAGGATATGGGACAGAGGGAGCTTGGGAAAACCAGAGGTGTATTTTATAGAGTACATAGCATACGTTCGTAGAGCCAAGATCCATGCATAGGAAGGGGAAAAACAAAAATAAATCTAAAGAGAATATATGTAAAAATAAGAGATAACGTTATGGAGTCAAAAGTTCAGAGATGGAAGGAATCAAAGAAAAAGGAGGTTTTAAAAGGGGGAGGCTCAGCAGTAATAAACACGACTAGGATCCATGAGGACAGGGGGTTCCATCCCTGGCCTTGCTCAGTGGGTTAAGGATCTGGCATTGCCAGGAGCTGTGGTGTAGGTCACAGACATGGCTGGGATCTGGTGTTGCTGTGGCTGTGGTATAGGCTGGCAGCTACAGCTCTGATTAGACCCCTACCCTGGGAACTTCCATATGCCATGAAGGCAGTCCTAAAAAAAAAAAAGCAAAAAACTAAAAAATAAAAGGGGGAGTGATCTCAAGTTGATTGCTTCACAGACTGACTTTAAAAGCTGAAATTCAGAAGGGGCTTGACTAATTCTGGCTAGCCTCATGTGTTGTGAAACACACAATCCTGATATAAGAGTCTTTTTTCCCCAGCTTCCTTCAATTCTCAGGTTCTGACATCAACTTCTATTCCAGATTTAGCTACTAGGTTGACCAGGCCTGCTATGGTACTCTGCCTTACTTCATGGCATCATGTGAATTTCCACTACCCCATATACCCATTAGAGTGATGGATTTCCTGTCTATGTCTTTGACTGACACATATTTGCTCCTGGGTGCACCGTGCCTGGGTTAGCCCACCTGGATGCCCACAGAGGCATCAAGCCACTGTAGCTAGATTCATTTGTCCAGTCTCTGGCCTCCCTCCTCCAGTTTCTTCCCATCATTATTCAGTCAAGCTGTTCTGTTTTCCACTCACCTTCTGCCTAACCAGTGCAGCCCAGGACAAAGCATTACTCTTCTCTGATTTCTACTCTAAAGCTCTTCAGTGCTATCCATCTCACCCTTCTTTGTTCTGTGCTGTTGATCTCATTAAGTTACATATCCTTTCCTTCATCTTCTAAAAACCTTTGAATGACTTTCTGCACAGTGAGTAGGGCAACTTTTCTTCTCTCATGAAAACTCTGAGAGAAGGGAAAAGTCTGGCTTCCTGTCAGAACTTGAACAGGAACACAGAATTGATATTCTAAGTATTTGGCAAGCAGTACAGCAGAGGTACTGGTTAATCAGAATAATCTCTGGCCACAGTGCTAGAGACCCTCTGCTATGCTGGGCACTAATCCTTTCTTTGTGGGATTGCAGAAAGGGAATATCTAAAGATATTGAAACTCCTGAGTTACTTATCAACCAGTATGGAAACATTTCAGTATTTGTACACCTGGTATAGATGTTCCAGTGTAGCTAGGGATTAAATCAGAGCTATAGGTGCCGGCCTATGCCACAAGCCACAGCAATGCCAGATCTGAGCTGCATCTGCGACCTATATCACAGCTCATGGAAATGCCAGATCCTTAGCCCACTCAGCGAGGCCAAGGAACGAACCCGAGTCCTCATGGATACTAGTTGAGTTCATTCCTGCTGAGCCACAATGGGAACACCTATTTCTTGACTTAAAACTACATTTCTATTTTAAAAAGCGTCAGGGTTGAAAGGCTGTCAGGAATCCTCATGAAAACTTGTATTCCCTTTGAATCAACATTATTTATTCTTCATGAATTACTAATCACAAATCATGTCATAGCTCTTTTATTACAAATTATCTTTTTCTTACTTGATGAAGTTTCAGGTTTAAAAGTATATTTCTAATTTATTCAATATTAATGTGTGCCAACTTTATGCCAATTATGCCAATCACTGGGAATGTGGTGGTAAATATGAAAATAATTCTTGCCTACATGGAGCCGATATTCTAACTGGGGAGGGCTTAATGTAAAAGTTTAAATGTCAGAATTGTGCATTATAAAATAATCCACATGTTATATGCATTTTATTGTACACAGTATGCCCTTTAATGTCAAGTTTTTAGGTGCCAGATTGCCTCACTGTATATGCCATGCATGGGTGTGTGTGTGTGTGTGTGTGTGTAAATTTGCACATCTACGGAGAAAGAAAAACAGAAATGTTACATGCTGTGCAGACATAAAGAGATATAGGATTGGCCTTCTACATGGAAATGCTGAAATAATGTTTGCCAAAAAATAAAGGATTCATAAAATACCTTTAGGTAAAAAAGGCAGTGTTGGAAGTTCCAAAAATGCTTCAATATTCCCTAACACATACTAGCAAATGTATGTATTAAGGCAAAGGAAGATCATTGTGAGGAAAAAAAAAAAGGGCTGAGGAATATGTGTCCATTCCTCTCGCTCTTGAGGCCCACTTTCTCCCTAGACTCTGAAATTCCTTTGGTAGTGGAAGGAATCATAGCAATTTGATTTCCCCTAGGAAGGTCATCAAAGCCAGAATGGAGAGCAGGCATTCTTCTTCTCTTCTCTCATGAGCACCCCAATAGGCAGCACAGAGAGAAGAGACTTGGAGGGAGGGAGCCTGGAGGCTAAGAGTCCCAACAGTTTAGTTTTGGATTTCATGTGCTGTGCTGGCAGGTGAGAGGGAATCTATCCTCAAAACAGTGTTTTCATTGTTACCACAATAAGCACGCTCTCTTTTCCAAAGAACCTGATGGGGTGCCTGGCTGTTAAGTGCTAGGAGATTAGGTATCTTATGCACTACATCGACTAGTTAGATAAATACAGAATTCTCAGTTTTCAGAGTATGTATATTTTAAAAATATACATTTAATGAAAGAAGTCAGCATGAGAGATGGTATTTCCCCCCAAATATTGAACAGAATGAAACCACGGGGTCATAAAAACAAACCCATCTGAATCTTCTGCCAGTTTTTCAGAGGTGAGTGGGAGAACAACAATGAATGAGTTACAGATGGGATAAATATAACAGTTTCTGTAGGTGATCACACCGTGCCATCTTTACTCTTGCATCTCATCATGTCAGTCATGATTGATTGCTTCAGTCTCTAGATGGAAGGCAGAATCCTGGGAATTGTGCTTACAGTGCAAATGCATTTCCCTCTCTTGATCAGCACTTCTGTTAAACTCTGCATACACACACACACCCAGAGCAGTCAGATCTTTCAGATCTTTTGCAGGGACAGAGTCGAGCAAATAAATAACAAAGTGCCATTTAAAAAATTAGAAAGACACCCCCTAAAATTAAGAACAGCATGGAGAGAGAAAACTTTATATTTTAACAATTTCGAGAGTACATAAACTTGACATTTATCTGTGCAAAAATGCACATGGAAAATATGATGAGAATAAGTAACAGGTCACGAGGTCTAACATCGGTGAGAACAATGAACTTTGTACGTCACACCTATGAACTTTCTACATCAGAATGGTTCCAAAAGTCTAAAGAATATTTATAGAAACAAAGTACCATTCATGAGAGAAGTTATTTTGTTAATAATCATGAATGTGTTGATTCAAATAAATTAAGAATTTCATATTGCTACGCTTTGTAAATAATATTCTAATTCTCATATAACTTTGGTTTATTATAGAACAGTGCTTCGTTCTCTGAAGTCTCAGCAACAACATAGATTTTCATAGCTTGGTGGCTTTTCAATCTTTAACCATATAACATTTAAAGTCAGGCCTAGCATTATGGAAAAAGCTCTTAGGAAAATCTCCCAAATAGGGCTTGAAACCCCCAGACACAGCCTAGTGTTGTTTAAGGTTGGAAGGCAGTTTGCGATAAAGCAGCAAAGGTGAACTTTTGATTGATTGATTAATTGATTGATTGGCTTTTTGCCATTTCTTGGGTTGCTCCCGCAGCATATGGAGGTTCCCAGGCTAGGGGTCTAATCAGAGCTGTAGCTGCGGGCCTACGCCACAGCCGCAGCAACACGGGATCGAGCCGCATCTGCGACCTATACCACGGCTCATGGCAATGCCAGATCCTTAACCCAGTGAGCAAGGCCAGGGATCAAACCCGCAAACTCATGGTTCCTAGTCGGATTTGTTAACCACTGAGCCACGACGGGAACTCCTGATTTATTTTTAATTAACTAATTAACTAATCTGTTCATTTGTTTTGGTTGGGCATTGGGTTTTCTGCCTTACAGAGAGCATCCTTCCTCAGGAAATTCTACTCTTGCCCACTAAGGGAGGAGAATGGAAGAGTCAGGAAAGGTATGAATGATCTGTTTAACATTTCTAATGTGAAACGCTGTGAAGGTGTAACATATCTCCTCAGAACTCTAACTACAAAGGAAAATTCTCCACTGCCATCTGATGTGCCATCCCATTATCTGGTTTTAGAACATAAAATGAGCCTCTAAGCAAGATATCAGAGACACACACCTAATTTTCTCCAGCCTATAACAGACAGAAAAAAAAATAAAAGGAAGGAAGGAAGATCAGGCTTACTGTCATATGTTGTTCACTTTTGATAGATGTTTCTGTCTTTCTTTCCAAAGTATATGAAACCTTGGAGCTCCAGGTGCCAAATATTTGCCAGACAATGTGGTCCTAATCATATAGCTATTACTTAAAATTCCAATCACTGATGTTAACAGCAGGTTATCTGCCTTTGGTCTAGAGATTTGGATCTGCACTGTATTATTAACTTTTATGGCATATAAAGGAAAATTTTAAATTCATAGAGTAATTATTCTGTTATTTGAAATCTCATTATAGGATATCTGTATCTATACATGTGATCTCATATGATCTTTATCCTGTCCATTTTATAGTAAACAATGTGATCTTTCTCCTTCAAACTCTATTGTCAACTTAATAGGAAATGCACTGTTTTGGTGATCAAAACTTTTCTTAAAAATGTGGACGCAAATTTACCCAGTGGAGTATCATGTTCTGACTCTTTAGTTGACTAAACATAAGGATTGTGATTTATTTTATTCCTTACTTCAATTGGACCTCGTTGTTAGCTCATTTTTATGCCAACTATCTTCAGGAAAAGAAAAAAGTACAGTAAAAATCATTAATCATGGCATTTTGTTGCTCATTTTCCAAACTGAGAGCAAAATTTATGCAAATAGAATACCTGTTCTATTTCTCTGGATACAATCAACAGTAACAACTTTAAATGACTGTTTAAAGAGTTTTAAAAAGTGAATTAATTTCAAAAAGTTTTATCTTTAACTTTTTAGGGTGATATTTCAGCAGTTTTTAAAGCCAATTACACTTTTTTCTTCTACAATTGTTGCATTTCTTTTTGTAGCACTAGTAAGGGATACAAAATGCTTTTTTCTGGTATTGTTGAAATTGATTTCAAGATGGCTGATTGGTATTTTCAAACTAAAGAAGACAGTCATATTTATGTTTGGCTCAATGTGTCATTTTTATCTACATAAATCTGAAGCAGATATGTATACACAGCTACTGTGGGGAAGGCAAGATTTAGTTCAGTAAACAACTTGAAATGTAATATTTTGACATTTACTAACAAAACGAATCACTGTTTAAAATCATCTGTTTTTTTTTATCTCAGTTTAGTGGGGATTATATTAATTTAGAGCATTCAAATATTATCTCAGTTGGTTCTTATGTTTATGCTGGCTCATATAGGGGAGAGTAAGGGGTGGGTAATAAAACTGTACTTTTTTGTTCTTTCAAAATGCTGAGAAAATATAGTCTTGTGTTAAGAAACATTTTAACATAAAACTACTGGATAATTAGGAGGGATATGTGGCAGTAAAGATATTTTAGCTCTTACATTTTTTATCACATTGGGGCTATTTTTTTTCTTTTCCACTTTTATTATTAACCTTTTTATAGAAAATTGGCTTACCAAGAATTTATGAATTAATAAGTCTATTATAATGATGAATGATAATTACCATTTAAATCCTGACTCATTCATCAGCTTGTTCACTGCATGTCAGGTGACACAAGACTGTATGATTACTTGTCTGGTGAGTATTTTTCAACTGATTGTTATACTTCTTTGAACTTTAGATCCTCATACCATATTTTTAAAAGTATGATAAAATACAGTTAAGTAGTTTGACGAAGAAATTACCAGCTCTGCTATAAATAACAGAAGAAGAAGTGACTTCAATGTTTTTAGAAGATTGTTCTTAGGTTCAAGTGACAAATGTAGAGTATCCAACTGGGTCAAATGAAAAGTTCATATACAGACAGTTTCAAGGGCTTCCAGATTGGTAATATTATAGTAGCTAAACTAGTCACCATTCAATGTCAAGGGGGAAATTTTTGGCTTTCAATACATCAGAAATCTTAGGGATATAAATCAGTAGTCTCTATGCTCTTCCCCACAGAGAGGTGCCTTGCCTTCAAAACCATGTGCATACTTGCCAATAGTTTAAACAGACACAATGAGATTAGATAGACCTAAGGGAACAAATGTGGGGCTGCTTTGAGTTTTCATTATGAGAATCAAAGCAGCAGAGAATTTCCACGTTTACCGATTGCATGTGGTTTTCACTCACTGGGCGGTAGTCAATCAAGGTATTTTGAAATTACAAACATTTTGTTAAAATGTAAATTATCCCCCCCATCCCCCACCTCCCGCCGACAATGCATGGATGTTTAAAGCATGTGAATATATGCTAGCTGTTCCACTCCAGGTCCAAATTAAACTTCTTGTGAGAATAGCACCGAAACTGAAAAGAAGATAGCGTTTGGGATTCCTAGGTTGACTTTGCCTCTTCCTCAAAGCCTCCGGTAACAAGAAGGGATGTCTAGTGACATTAGCAATTGTGTGCTCACCAAACAAGGATGTGTTAAGTTGAAGTCTGTAATTTCGGTATTAAAGATCAGAACTCTCTTAAAACACATATTTTTACAATCCCAGCAATCACGTGAGACATTGAGAATCTTCCCTCAAACTGTCTTCACTTTAAATCCTTTCTTCAAAGGATTATTTTTTAATTTATTTTTTATTGTTATTTCCCCCAACACACTTTTTTTTTTCCCTACTGTACAGCATGGAGATCCAGTTACACATACGTGAATACATAATTTTTTCTCCCACTGTCTTGCTCCGATTTAAGAATCTAGACATAGTTCTCAGTGCAACCACTATGGAGAACAGTATGGAGATACCTTAGAAATCTATATATAGAACTACCATATGACCCCGCAATCCCTCTCCTGGGCATACATCCGGACAAAACTTTCCTTAAAAAAAAGACACATGCACCCGCATGTTCATTGCAGCTCTTTTCACAATAACCAAGACATTGAAACAACCCAAATGTCCATCGACAAAGGATTATTTTTAATCTGTTTCACAATCCAAAGCTTTCTGTATTCAGACAAACTGAGTGTTTGTACAGAGTCTTCCACTTCAAAGCCATTCAAACCATAAATTTTAGGGAAAAAAAAGAAACTAATTAAACACTACAATTTAAAGCAGTGGTTCTCAACTTTTGCTGTGTATCAGAACTACCTGCAGAGCTCATGAAAGCTTGAATTACTGAATCCACCCTCTAGAGCTCCTGATATGGTAGGTACAGGGGAGGCCTTGAAAATGTATATTTTTAACGTATTCCCGGGTTGTTTCCTATTGTGAATATAGCAATCACCACAAACAGTGGCTTAACACAACACCCATTCATTATCTTATAGTTTTGGAGGTCAGAAATTTGAAACTGGGTCTCAATAGGCTAAAATCAAAGTGTTGGTAGAACTGCCTGAGAGGGGGTATCGATTTCCTTACCTTTTCCAGCTCCTAAACGCCACCAGTATTCTTTGGCTTATGACTCCTTTCTCCATCTTCAAAGCCAGCGAAGCTTCTAGCAATGATCCTTTCTCTGACTCCCACTTTAGTCCTTACACACTTTCTCTGACTTCAGCGCTTCAGCCTCTCGTTATAAGGACCTTGTGTTTGCACTGGGCCCACTTAGGTTATTCAGGCTATTGTCCTCATCCCAAGATGTTTAACTTACTTACACCTTCAAAGTCTCTTTGGTCATGTAAAATAACAGTCACCAGTTCTGGGGATTAGGACATCTTTGGTAGGCCATCAATCAGCTAATCATAGCAGGTGGTACTAATACTGCCCACACTTTGAAAATCACTGAATTAAAAGGTGGAGTAACTAATCAATAATGTCTGTTTTACTACAAAATAGTCTGAGAATGACCAAATCATTTTTTCAGTTTTGCTTAAATGTTATAATTCAGTGTCCTTCCTTCCTTCTTCCCTCCCTCCTTTCCTCCCTTCCTTCCTTCCTTCTTCCTTCCTTTTTGGTTATGTTTCTACTGAATCAGTGTAAACCATGGTTTTCAAGCTTTGACTGCTCATTGAAATCAACTGCAGAGTGTAAACAAAAAACAAAAACAAAAACAAAAATAAAACAGCCTGAACTCCAGAGCCCAGACCACCCCCAGATCAATTAACTCAGAATTATGGGTAAGTGATTTGATCATAAGTATTTTTTTTAAACTCCACCATTTATTCCATTGTTCAGTCAAGTTTGAAATCTAATAATATATGTATGTACTGAGCAGAAACTTGAAAGGGCCCAGACATTTCACTCCCAAAGGCAGTTCTAATCATTGTGAAATGTATGTGAAATTAAAGGATTCAAAAAACAAAGTTCTTCATTTTGAAACATAACTATACCACACCTAGGATGAAAATTATCTTCCTATTGTATCTTGGGAATCCACGTTAGCCTGGTTTAGCCTGTGGGATAAGCATAGCATGTCATGTTATTTTTAGCTTCTTCTTTTGAAGATGAGAACAATGAAGTTTACACAGATGCACTGCAGTTAATAAATCACTTAATTCAAATTTCATCTCAAGTCTTTTGCCTCCAAAGTCTTTCTACTACAAGACCGCTATTTTAAAAAAAGCTCAAAAATTATTCTAGATGTTGCAAACTTGAATAATATCAGGTGTATAAAAGAACTGAATGTGATGAGTAAGACAGTAGAGAGTCCTGGGGAAAGTGGAGAGCCAGGAACACCGTGCATAGAGACAGACAAAAATGTTGTTTTTAAAACACCAAAGCCAAACAAAACACATATCAGAGCCAAATGCAGACCACCTGCTTCTAGTTTGCTACTTCTGATACACAAGTTTTCCACTTAAGTGGCAGTTTCCCAGCTCTTTACTCTTCAGTGACTTATTAATGTTTTCCACACATAACCATAAGCTTTTGGGGTGTAATTGACAGTAATTGCCTCCTTGAGTTTGCTGCTCCTTTTTCGGTCTGAAATTCACAGATTTGGTCCACACTGACCCCAGTGTGATTGGGATTGTGTGTCATCTCTCCAAGTGTAGCCAATCAAGACAATGCCATCACAAAGCATGGATTTCCAGAACTGAATTCACTTTTTAAAACTAGAGAGTTCATAGAGTATTTTATTGGTTGCCAGGCCTCAAACTAGGACCAGACCTGATATGTTTCTTCTTTCCACTACCCATATTTACTCAAGGAATTTAGTGTGTCTGACTAGAATCATTTTTCCATACATATTACAGCAACAGTGGGCTCTTTAGTACCAACTAAATGAACCTTGAAAAATTGTTATATGAAAGCCAAGTGTTACCAAGGTAGAACTGACTTTTCCAACGTGGTGGTTGAAATCAGTCTCAGTTGTTTGTAGTTAGAACAGTTGGATAGCAGGATTTACTATGCCTACCTGCAGATTTAGCCAAGTGTCTCAAAAAAAAAAAAAAAAAAAAAAAAAAGAGGTTTACAGCCTACCTCCATAATGAGGTTTCTTTAACTGTCCATAGATTTATTTTCCTGTATTATATTATTCAGAAAGTGTGTATAATGCTGACAATGTACAGGACTCTACAGTTGCTCATTTCCTTTTTTGCAATATGTGTACAGGTTTAGCAGAGAACCCAGAAAGTAAAATATTTTAAGTCACATTGGAAGAAACCACCAGCAAGAACCTTTTCCTGTAGTAGTGGGATCTTTGCATGTAGTGGCTTAAAATGCATGTATTCACATTCTCCATAGAGCTGGGGTGTCTGCTGAATTCTAGGCATGAGCAAAGAATCAAAAAAAAAAAATTATAGCACCAAACAGAAGTTATGTCTCAACACAAGAAGACCAGAAAAGGAAGCATTTAGAGGCCTTGTGTTGCCAAGGCAATTGAGTGATGGGTAACTTTTTGGAGGTTACTCCAGGCTTCTGTGACTCCATCATCACATTTTCCCTGGATCAGTCTCCATTATGTCACTCCTCCATGCCACTGGGCTTCCCAATTCCCAACTCCATCATTTAATCTCCCTGTTTGAGTACTGAAGTCTCTCTGTAATGTTTCCACTGCACTTACACAAACTATTCCTTATCATTCCTCAACATGTTCTGTTGAGTTTAAACCAGTCATGTTCCAGCCAGTCTCCAGTTCTACAAGTGCATTCAACTCCATGCTTTCTCTCTACTTTCACGCCCATGGTCCCCCAGGGTTTGAATGCTATACCTACACATCCTCCAAACTCTATACACCTGGCATCTGGAATAAAAACATGGATCTAACTTATTTCTCAAGTCCTATATAACATTAAAATCTGCAATTCAGAACTTATTTGCAGCTTGTTTCTGTTTTATAATCCTCAACTCCTGAAAATCAGGTTCTCAGTTTTATGAACACACAGCTCAGTACTATATAGTCCAATTTTCAACATCTCCATTACTATGCACGGTTATTCCCCAGAGCTTTTGCCCTTCCTCCCAATTTGCAACCCTTTAAAATAGCTTCCTTCTTCCAATATAGAAAACAGTTAATCCCTTAACCCTGTGATACTATTATTTTCTCTTTAAGTGTCTGGATGTTCACTTAAAAACCCTTTTGGATTTACTGATGATTCTCATCCCTTTTAATTTAGGTTCTACCTTGATGCCAGGGTTAACTTTCTAAAACAGGTATCCAATTATACCATCTTTCTCAGTCTGTCCCCCTTTTAACATTGTAACCATCTCTCCCATAATTCCAAAGTTACATGCTTCAGAAACATGGAACTTCTTGCAGTCCACCCTGCCGTGTTCTGCCACACCCCTGGGCCTTTACATATACTGCAGACTTTTCTGAAATGCCCTTTGCCTTGTGGTCTGTCCGATCAACTCTGGAGTCAGTCCTTAATACCTCCAAACAGAGATCATCTCTCTTTCCTCTATATTTCTGGGTCATTTGACATATTTCTCATCCTGTGCTTATCAAAACCGCAACATAATAACATGTGGCCATCCATCTACTGCCTCATACTATCAGTTCTCTGTGACAGAGATGGCTGCTCTTAACCAGAATCAAAAGCCAAAGGAACAAGAATTTTCTCTACCGATTGAAAGCAGAAAGAATGGTTTAGCCAGTGGGAAAGATGTAGAAAAATCTGATATCTACAAGTATCCTGTAAAAATATGATATTAAAATGGACAGGAAATGGAACTACTTTATTTGGGTTATGTCAAGAATGTGAGAAAAATTGGAAAACAAATGGGGATTTGAGAATGATGAAGATTAAGGACTTTGCTGCTAAATAGAAACAGACAGTCAGGACTCTTGGCTCAGAATAGCAGTCAGCCCTCATTAGAGAAGTTTAGGCCCTGCCAATGAGAGCTGGATGGTAGCCTGTTTCCCTAAAAACTCTTTGCTTATACAAGGGATTTAGGCCCAGGGTACCCACGACCTGAAAATATCAGTTCAGAGAAAACTTCCAAATTATTCCTCAAAACAACCTAGAGTTTTAGAGTTTGCTCAGCAAGTAAGCACAGGATGAAATATGAGCAGCAGTAATGACTGGAAGGAACTGATGTTGTCATAAGACACATGTATTTGCTCTGTGCATATTGGCTGAGTGTCCAGAGTGTGCCAGATCCTGTGCTAGGTGACAAGGATGAGTTTACAAAGATGCCACCAACTGAGACCCTTCCTTCAATAAACTCTCAGTCTAATGGGAGAAACATATGCAAACAACTGATTTCTCCTATAGTGGAGTCCATGAACAAGTTAGAGAGGTACTAAAGAAAGAAAAGGAAGGTCAACTGGCCCAGGCACTGATATTTGCTGAGATAGCAGTGTGGTGTGGGGGACAGTGTGTTACAGAAGGTTTTGGAGTATCAGTGAGCTGGAAACTGGGGGTGGGTGAAAAAAATGCCATGGTTAATGAGGCCCTCAGATTTTTAACAGAATTCATAGATAGGCATTTTTTTTTAACTGTTGTAAATGTTCTCAAATTCATCTCCAATTTGCAGGCCCCAACTCAATTTGAATTTTAAAAGAAGAGAGGGGAGAAATAGACAGTCCTTAAGGAAACCAAATGTAATCTATGCTTTGAGGAGAAAAAAAGAAGACTTCAATTATGTTGCTTATTTACACATAATAAATGTGGTGAATTTATCCATTGAAAAAGAGCCAATGGATTATCTATGCTGGGTGCTTCACTCTTTATTCTCTTATTCTCAGGACGCAGGTCTAACAAGAGGGGATTTTTTTTAAGCACCCATGTGTATTTGTGAAGACAATTTTGCCAATATTGCCAGAGTAAGTAGCTCCCTGAGGAAAAAAGAAAAAAAATTAGAGAGCCACTTAAGTCCGCCAAAAGTTAGAAACTGGCAAAGCGCATGACCAGCAAACAAATTAATCCTTCAGGCATCAATGATAATTCAGATATTCATTCATAAATTTCCATTCAGTGCAACAATACTTTGCTTGTAAAGACTTAACAAAGAGATTTATGTCGGAACTAGCTGACATACTTAAAATGTAGTTCAACAAATGTTGGTTACTGATGTTGATGATTCCTGCTCCCACCAATTGCTGACCCATTCAGTATAAACTACAGATTTTAATTTCCAGAGCTGTCAATCTGACACATTTTATCAACAATCATGTAGGGAATTTTGAGCATACACACACACACACACACACACACACACACACAGAAAAAACCCATTTCATTCCATTCCATTTGCTCATTTATCTAGAATTTAGTATCATGGCATATGGTGTTTTACCTCACCTATAGGATAAATATGATGGTAGGAGAACAAAAAAAATAACATATGTGGAAAACTGCCATATTAAAGGAGGAAGCATTGATGGTTATTGGATAAGCTTCTCTTTACTACCTGGGGGAGCCTCTTCCACATAAGAGGACGGCTTAGGAAGGGATATGGATCTTTGGGCTTAAAGGAAAAAAAAAATGGGACCAGAAACTACCTGCAAAGGAAAGTTGCCACCAATAACTTTTATGATTTCCCTTTTGCTGTATCATATCTACTTAGGTTTAACAGCTCATAAACTGAAGCCAACTTTCTGAATGATCATTTAATTCTTGAAAAGTAACCATAAACTAAGGGGGAAAAAATACTGAGATATTAATCCTGGCAGCCGGCAGCAATTCTAGGCCCAAAAGCTTAATGGGGCTGAGCTGAATGGGACATAACAAGATGACTCTCCTAACAAAATACAGTCCGTGTCCTCCGATGGATGAGGAATGTTCCTTCCGCATTCGTGTTTGAACACGGAGAACATAAAGTGCCAGTTAAACTGAGTAATGTTGCATAACTAAATTACAGGGGTTTTGTTCAGTTCTCCAGTAGAGGATAAAAATCCTCAAACCTCTAAGTATTGTTTTAATCAAGGGTTTGAATAAGCAGCCCCTCATAGTCCTGCAATATCTAAGTTAATAGAAATATTTTCTTTAGAATCCTCACCCCTATAAAACTACATTTATAAAAGCTATATACACAAGAAAGTTACATAAAGGAAATGAGCATATTTGGCTTTTTGAGGTGTATTTTAATTTTTGGAAATCACTATTGAAATGAGGAAAGGAATGATTTGCAATTTGATTTTAAACAAACACTTCTAAATTTTGTAAATGTCGTCTTTCTCTTTACTAATGCACCTGCATAATACTTGGGTTTTGAATAGAGCTAAACAATTTATATGATGCATGATATAGCCTTGGAGAGCTTTTATTTGTTTTATTGGGTAATTTGTATTCAGTATGGAGGAGGTGATCTAAAGCTTTGCATTGAGCGATTGCACAGGAGGCCTGGGCACATGGAAAATTCTACACTTTATTTCATCGGGGTGAATCTACCATGACCCGGAAGGCTCACCTATAGATAAGATGGTTTGGCCTCAATAACACTTTGAATCTTTGCACTCTCTGGGGCTTTGCACACTCCTTTAGACTCAGGTCTTTGTCATTAATGAGAGGCGCATGAGTGGATCCCTGAATGGCACTTTGGAGAATGATGGGACAAGTTTTTAACAAGCTAACCCTTCTGGCTATAACATGAAAGGGAACCCTGTGTTTAAGATAGGATGGCAATAAAAGGCAGAGGTAATTTGCACTGCTAAAGAAATAATTATTAGTTCCACATGGCTTTCCATGTGGTAGGTGGAAGAGAGCAGAAAGAGAGTGCTGGAGTTTAGGAAATCATTGTTTATTTTTCTTACAGACAATGTATTATTTGGGGGGGACCTTTTAAAAAGTTGAAAGATTTCCCCAATGGGTCCTATTAAGGTGCTTCAGAAAGATATATCAACAGATTTTTCTCTTGTTCATATTGACTGCCTATTTTAGAATCGCTTTGATGCTTTTAGGCTGACAAATTATCTGTCTGTAACTTACCAAAGACACCCTCCCTACAAATGGGAGCGAGTGTGAGGTGGGAGTGTGGTGGGAAGTGGGGAGCTGGAGGCCAAGGGACAAAATACTCCATTTTGTCTCATGCATACTATCTTATTATGTACTCTACAGCAGCTCTCTATGTTTTTGTATGTTCGAAACCTGAGATTCTGAGGTTAAATTTTTCTTCCAACGTCACACAATTAGTCAGGGACAAAGTTGGGGCTGAACTGGACGATGCTCTTCTGCTGTTAAATCTTGGCGCATTTTCCATGACTCGCCACTGCCTGACTCCCACATGCCCACACGGCTCTTCCCAACAGCGATTTGCTACTTTTGCTATAACTATAAAGAAAGGCAACTTTAATTTACATACAGAAACTACACAGTCATCACATAGAAAGTGCAAAAAAGAATAACACTTTTAGGTATTTTAGATTAGAATACAAAGATTTACCATTCAAATTTATAACTGTTTATTGGAAGTTTTGCTTTTTGCAGAAAGGGTGTTCAGGAATAATGGATCATGATTTCCTGTGTAATCCAACTCATGTCAGAAAAGCTATATGCATTTTTTGGCTTTAAAATACTAAGTAGACTATTAATGAAAAAATAATTATGCTTATTGATACTTTAAAAGAGAAGTATGGCTGGTTAATTAAAGTGTTGAAAATTTTTAACTTCACAAATAAATACAAATGAAAACAAAGTCACAGGACTCCCCTTTCCCTTTATTTTATCTCTCCTTGTCCCTGTAAGTGTATTCAATGGAGTGAGCGCCTGCTTTTCATGTAAATGAAAAGAGAAGAACCTAAACTATCGGTTGGAGAGAAAAAGGCAAGAAGTTATGAAAATACTCTCCTTACTAGGCTGGCCCTCTGATGCTGGCAAGTGATTCATTAAAATTTGACCTTTCTTTCAGCAGCCCTTCTCCATGCTTTAAAGGCCTATGCCGAGGCTAGGTTTCTCTCTCCTGCAAAACCAAGTCTACAGGCATACACTTGTCTGCATCTAAGGGCCGCCTTCGTTTAATAGGCCAGGAAGATAGCCTTGCCTCCAGGCTGAAGAAGTGTAACCAACCCAGAGGCTCTAGCCTAAAACCACCTTGTCTTTCTGTCATATGATCCTGTCCGATTCCACAGCAAACTTCCAGAGCAAAGCCCCCTCTTCTTCAATATCCAGCTGACTTCTCAAACTTGAGATTCCTCAGGAAGGCATCAGACTCTAGGCCATTGAATCCTCCAACAGAACAGGACCCAATCTGGCAATCTGGGTTTCCCTCTTGTACCATACAAACTTATTTGACAAAATTTGAAATGAGAGGCAGGTGCCTCAGCCCCACCTTACCTGGAAAACATGTCCAATACACAGCAAACTAGCAGCTCCCTCCCCAAATCAAAACCCTTTTAACGATCTTCTCTCCATCTACCCTCTTCACTTTCTTTTATCTCTATATGTTAAAGGAGTCGTTTAACCACATCTTGGCAACTTTTTGAAACTTTAGCAGAGTTATCTGACATATCTCACTGGCACTTATTATTTTAAAGCACTGACCCACATTTCCCCTTTAATATCATGTTATAAATATAACATTCCCTGATTTTGAGAGTCTAGTGGCATGTGCTTCTCAAAAACTATTGACATAAATTTAAATTGACAAAATTCTTCGAAAAACATTTTGGTAGTATCTTTCATGCAATTTCTAATGGCCAGATTCTTTGATGTCATAATTCCATTTCTGAGAATCCATTCTAAGTATACAATCTTGAATGCAAAAAAAGATCTGCACATAAAATCTATCTTTAAAAATATATCAGAAACAAGCAAAACAGGAATAGTAAGCAGGTGATTAAATAAGGTAGTAGAAACCCAGGCAATGAAATACTATACAGGCAGTAAAGTATTTTTGAAATTTACACAATGATATGTAAAAGCAATGACAATTCAATGGAAAATGTAAAAGTTAGGCTGTAAATTTCTACCTATAATACAATAATAATAATGTTAAAACATTTTTAAAAGAATCCTTCTGTATATATTTTTGACAGTTTGGAATGGTATGAAAGCATTAGTGGTGACTATGAACAGGTATTAGCAGATTAGGAAAGTTTTCCATCTCTCCTATGTATTTTTAAGATTTCATATTCTAAGTATATATTTTGTTTAAAATACTAAAAACAATAGTTAGGAAAATATGGAAAGCATTAAAATTGAAGATAATATAATTGGTACATTTCATCCCTGGAGTATATAAAATATTTATTCTTTTTTTTAACATCAAATGGGACCCTAAATCTTGTAGGCTTTGCATCCAAAATGTCTCTAGTCCTGTCTTTCCTTTACTGGGCCCTTAGCCACTACTCTAACTCGTGTCCCTTTACTCCTTCCACGTCAACCACTGTACCAGATTCTCTCTCTCTCTCTCTTTTTTTTCCACAGCATGTCGTAGTTTTGATGTGCGATCCAGTTCCCAGAGCAGGGATTGAACCCAGGCTGCAGTGGTGAAAGTGCCAAATCATGACCACTAGTCCACCAAGGAATTTCCCATTGTACCAGATTCTTGGTCAGCATCCCTGATTTGAGGCATTTCTCTGACCTCGGCTCAAATCCTTTCTCGTATTGTGACTTACAAGCAGACTACGTCCCACCATTGAGCATCAGATTCACTCATCTGTAATAATGAACTTCTACAACTTTCTGAGGAGTACATAAAAAGTGATAATATATATAAGTACTTGGCACATAGTAACTTTTCAACAAATGGTGGCTCTCATTATCATAATATCAATTGTGTCATTCTCTGATACTTTTTTTTTTTTTTTTCCCACTGTACAGCAAGGGGGTCAGGTTATCCTTACATGTATACATTACAATTACATTTCCCCCCCACCCTTTGTTCTGTTGCAACATGAGTATCTAGACAAATACAGATTCTCCACAGTACCATTTAAGACCCTACATAATACGACCTCAAACATCTCTTCCACTGTATTTCACAAAATTCTACCCTCAGCTTCAACCACGATGAAGCTGTTCTGTTTCCTGGACTCGCCCCTTTGTGCCTCCCCGTGGGCAACCATCTCTTTGTTTATTCCCATAGCTCCCTTTATCCCTTCACATTCTATTCTTTCCTGCCTGTGTCCCATTTTTCTGAAATGCCTTACCTTATCTGAAAACTTTCTGGAGCCCACAACCAAATTAGACTCTTATCTTCTCCAAAATTCTATAATACTAATATCCATAGTGACATATAACCTTCAGGTCAGCATCCTGGTTGGATAACTCTGATAATCAGGGCTTAGCTTAAACAGCAACTTTCTCAGAGAGGCTGTGTCTGATTACCCAAGCTAAAGTAGGCTCTAGGTCACTTTCACATTTCCTTATATTTCTAGTTACTTAGCTCTTCCTCTTTCTTTTTCAACCTCTCTCCCCTAGATTTTTTTTACTTTTCAAAGACAGGAGTCTTTTCCCTAACAGCTGTTAATATTGTGTCTTTTAAACAATATATGACCAACGAATGTGTAAAATTGTATTACAAACTGAAAAAAATCACTACACTAGACATGGTGGGAAGATCTTGATTTGAAAATTGCTCCTAAAATCTTCAGTTATCCTCTCCGTATCAACACACACACAGAGCATTCACACACTCACATTCACTCACACACATCCGTTCTTGCAGGATCACACACATACCTCTGGGTTCTTGGTCCCTGCCATCCTTTACATAACGTTCAGTGAGCAAGCACAGTAGACACCAATTACAGGGAACCTTGGAAATGGTCTGTCTGAAGATCCCAGTGGAAGCCATGATGTGCTGTTTTCGAGATGTACAGAAATGACAATGGGAGGAGAGGGAGAAAAAATAGCGATGTGAAATGTTAGGGATGGACCTTTGGGAACAACAATGCATTCAGTGTAGATCACTTGATAGTACAGTTTAGTAAAGTCTGACCAAAAATTCAAACCGAGGCAAAGTTAGAAAAACATTGAAATTCAAAATATGAAGGAAAGCGATCATGCAGATCTGTAAAACTATAGCTTTCCTCAGCAGCAATTCTGTTGTTCATTTTGGATTTCTAAGACACATAGTTTGGAATTTTTTTTAATATTTTCTTTGGAAGATAAAGAGAGAGAGAGAATGAGAACAGTATAATGTTAATTCAAAAATGAACAATAAAGAAACAGTCGTGTAATGTCTTTTTTTAAATTAATCAAGAATAAACGAGGGAAAAGGAAAGAAACTGTCTTTCACAGTCAAAGTATTCTACCCTCAAACCTTTTAAAAAACTCTTTGAGTAAATGAAGATGTTCACTCCACCCTGGCTCCTCGCCACAGCCCCTTGGCATTCTCAGAAAACTTGAACACCTGTTATCTCTTCCTCTATCTTCACCCTCTGCTGCCCTTTAGATGTTTCCCACCAGAATTTTAAACATGTTCATCAGTATTTCCCACTTTAATCAAATCCCTTCACCTGACCCATTTAACTTCTTACTTCAATTTCTCTCTCTTCCTCACTTACAACAAAATTCTTACAAAATCATTTATATCTGCTTCCTTCACTGTTCTCACATCTCACTTCCCAACTCTCTTTATATTATTTAATATTACACATTATTGAATATTTCTACAGTTACCTTTGTGGTGGGCTAAGAAACATCCCCTACCAAAGATGTCCATGTCCTAATTCTGGGATTCTGTGAATATGTTACCTTAGATGGCACAAGGAACTTTGCCATCGTGATGAAATAAAATATTTTGAGATTAAGCAAGTAGCCTGGAGTATACAGGTGGGCCAAATGATGCATCACAAGTGTCCTTATAAAAGAAAGGCAGAGGGAGAAACTACTAGAGGACAGTAAAAGGAGAAAGGACAATATAAGCAAGAGGTTGGAGTGATCTGAGGAACTGTCATGAGCCAAGAAATGTCGCCTTTCTCTAGATGATAGAAAAGGCAAGAAAACATATTCCTTCCCCAACAAATTTGCAGAAAGAATTAAGTCCACTGACACCTTCATTTTAACCCAGTGAAACGTATTTCAAATTTCTGGTCTCCAGAATTGAAAAAGAAAAAATTTGTATTGCTCTAAGCTGTCATGTCTGATAATTTTGTGACCTCAATAAAAAGAAAATACAGCCCCATGAACTAAGTCATATATTGGACAATTTTGAGTCTTCCTTCACATTTGACTCATCAGTAGCAACCTCCTTAGCTCCTTAGCTCCCAGTGGATTCCCGTAGATCTTTGACTCAGTCTTCTCAGCTATCATCTTACACTTTGACCTCTAAGTGATCACAATGTCTAAATATACGTAGGAAAACTGACTTCTCTCTTTAGATTTTCTTTTTTACTATTTGACAGCTTTACACTAGTATAAATGAACTAAATTGCACATATTAAAAGCATAACATTTGTTGTTTTGACATGCATACACACCCATGAAACCACCGCCATAATCAAGATAGTGAACATATATGTACCCCCAAAGTTTCCTTTTATCCTTCTACTCTCATAGGTTTATGCTGCATTTGTCTTGCTCCCTGATGTATTCCAGGCATATATAAGAGAGAGGTGCAGAGTGGCACTCAAAATAAATTTGACAAATTAATTAATGATGAAAAGATGTTCATCAAAGTGTTATATATGGAAGGAAACACTGGAAACAATTTAAGTGTTCTTATGACTGGTAAATTTTATAAAATTATGCAAAACTATGCACCAATGAAAACTAGGCTGTATGAGAACAATGAATTATATTTTAATATATTTAAGTAGAAAGCAAGAATTAAAAGAATCTATAAAATATTATTTTGACTATGTATCTGCACATGTTTCATGCATAATTAAGAAGGATAATAGGCACTGACACAAAACTTTAGCAGTGGAAAAATGATGAATTTTCTTCTTTGTGCTTCTCTGAGACTTTCAAAGACCATGTGTTCCAAATGGCTGAATGAGACCTTTCCTGTGCCTTAGAATTTTGGCTAAAGCCCTAGGCTGAGGACAAGTAGTATTTCCATATTCCAAACAGAACAGCCAAAAAGCTGTCAGATACCTTACTCTCGAGTTTTCTAAGAGGTAGTCAAATTGGTCTTTAGCTGTCATCCTCACCATTCCATCCAGCCTACAAAACAGAAGTCATAATTTTATTGAAAAGGAAAGTTGGCTGAAACTGTGGGATCCTAGAATATTTTCCACTCCATTTCAGATCTAGGAGAAAGGGTGGGGATGCAATTAATTTAAGTGATTGTTCTGCTCCAAAAAGAAAGAGTCTTAGAAATTAAGGATAGCAACTAGAAGGGGAAACTGACATTATTAGCTCTGGCTGATGCTTGTGGAGCTGCATTTGTTTACAGGCCAACCTGAGTGGAATACGGTAAGAAAGGTCTTAGGAGTTTCAACTTGTATCCTTTGAAATTTGGGAGCTTCTGTCCCAGAGTCTTCTCAAGGCAAGTTTGACTATGGAGAGGGTAGCAAAAGTCAGTCCACCCACCCTGGGTATAATACAGAAAAGACATACTTGTTTCCTATATGGCAAGAGGATACTTCAGAAAGAAACCAAGTCAAGCCATCCCGATGGGTCCTTGTGTAAGAGGGTTTCCTGCCTTGGGAATAATGGATGTATGTGGGCATGAGCTGAGATGTCACCTAGAGAAATATGCAGTTCCATGGAAAGAATAGAATTTGAGCATGTGACACATTCAGAGGCACCGAGGTCTAAAAGAAAACAAAAGAAGCAAAAACTAAGCCATTTTTTTTTTCTTTTGACACCTCTCTCCCCATGAAACCACCCCCTACCTTAACTCAGGAAGACTCAGAAGACAGTGGATTAGGATGAGTGGATGGAAATAGGGAGCTGATTGAATATAATAGACCATGCTTCCCTTCTCTGTGGCTGAGCTAATGAGTCAGAATTGAGTCTTGAGAATGAGCTGTGAAATTGAATTTTTTACATTTGATTGAACTGGGCTTATTTAGAGGTGACACACAGACTTAATTGCCAAGTGAAGAAATCTATGATGTATATTCAAGGCATGATTCATTAGTGCCAACAGGTAATTTAATAGCATGGTAAAAGGGATTTATTAAAGAATGTTAAATTCATTTCCTGTTTGAATCACCACTGAGTTTAGCCCATTCTGTTATCCTATTATACGTATGTTATACCTGTGTTATTTTTAATCATTAAAAAATGAGCACAAATGCTCCGAGGCCTCACTAAAAGCAGTCCTAGGGATAATGATTTAGGATTATAATATAGATGAAAGTATTATATCAATATATTCAAAGAGAACATTGATACTAGTTAACTTCTCCTACCAGATGTGGTTTACTTCTCTTATTTAGTTCTTGCAGCAGCTGTTATGATTTTTTAAAACCTCTGTTATATTACAAATAATAAAAAAGTTCCAACTCATATTTTTATGTTGAGCCTACACACTGATTTTTATTGAGACATAATGATCATTCAGTATTTTTTTCCAAACTTCTTTTGGTGGATCAACTCTAATACATAAAAATAATAAGCTATAGAGAACCATATCTTGGCATGTATACATACTTATTTATTGGAATTGCTTTTAAAAATTTTGTCAGTATATGAATACAATATAGTCACAAATAAAGCAATTAACATCTACTCTTAAAACTAAGTAATTAAAAAATGTCCCTTTCTATTCCTACTAGTGCTTGGTTAGTTCTCTCACTGATCTATCAATGATAAAGTTTCCATTTTATCTTTTAAAGATTCTACTTGAGTTTATACAGAACAGGTGTTTATATTTATTAAATATCAAATAAAGGCAACTCGATTTAGAAACTATCAGTCCAAGAGAATATATTGTTGACTTCATTCTTGATTTTTTTTGGGTAGGTAAGACTAGATTAGTTCATGTATTTATAAGTCAGTTTGTCTAAAGGTAAATTAATGTAGATACATTAACTTGAAAATGTAATATATGGGATGCAAAATGAATGTTAAAATTTATTGACTAGATGCCCACAGTCATGGAAGATGGAAACAAGATTGTTAAAATTTCCTCTCTGTACAAATAACAAGTTGTTTAAGCCCTACTGCCTGTCAGCATCATGCCTTAGGATATCTTATCCAACCAGATTTCTTAGTTTCTATAATGATACCAGCAGTGGAGGAGCTAAAGAATGGATTAAGCTGAGAAAGAGATAGTTCCTCTATTCTCCATCAGTCCTAAGTCCCACAATAAGCTTTCCCAAATAAATATATAATCTAAGTGAAATAAATAGGCTAAGTAAAAAGTGTGCTTTTTACAAAACTTAATAAGAAGGAAATTACTCATAAGCCACACCCATATTGAAATTCTGGAGTCATCACTGATAACAAGTTTCCACTTGCTCACCTTTCACATCTCATTACTGAATAAGTGTCTTATTTTTCTTGAAGGCTATCATGAAAGCACAAAAGAGATAGATAGATAGGTGATGATTGATAGATAGATAGATAGATAGATAGATAGATAGATAGATAGATAGATAGAAATAGATGGGTAGATAGGTAGATAGATTAACTGGTTGATTCTTTTCTTCAAGAATATAAAGAACTGGACTGATTTTTTGGAGAGAGAATTACATGTTTGGAAAGATCTGAACATAGTCTGATTAAAGAGAGTTGAAAAACTGAAAAGGGTAATGTCGAGTTGTAGAACTAATGGGAATCTATGCCCCACTTCTTTTTTATTAGGAATGCCCTGAAATGGTTTATTTTTCTCTCTATCCATTTGCATTTATATTTTTGTGATATATCTGTTTACATCATGTGTTGTCAGGTTTTAGTGTCTTTTTTTTTCTTCTCTTTTTTCTTTTTTTTTTTTTTAGGGCTGTACTGTGGCATATGGAAGTTCCCAGGCTAGGGGGGGTTAAATCAGAGCTACAGCTGCTGGCCTATGCCACAGCCACAGCAATGCGGGACCTGACTGCATCTGCGACCTACACAACTCATGGCAACACCAGATCCTTAACCCACTGAGCGAGGCCAGAGATCAAACCCACATCCTCATGGTTACTAGTCGGGTTTGTTAACCACTGAGCCACAAAGGGAATTCCATTTTTACCTGTTTCTGATGAACTCAAAGGCACCTAAGACTTCTCTTAAATGCGCTTAATTCGGTTGTTTCAAAAGATATTTCAGTGAAGTTTTTTTTTGCTAGTAATCATGTAAATTCAATTAATAAAGAAGATTCATCCACTTATCTATTTTACTCAGCAAATTGTTGGACAATGCTAATGCTGAAACAAACAAGGAACCAGTGTTGAGATGCTTTCTCAGAGAGAACACTTTGATAATTACCATAAAGGCAACAAAGTTTGCGTGCAATAGTTAGTATTAATCTGCTTGGGCTGCCACAACAAAATACCATAGAGTGGTGGCTTAAGCTGGAGAAATTTCTTATATTTCTGAAGATTGGAAGTCCAAGATCAAAGTGTCAGCAGGGATAGTGTCTGTTGCAGCCTCTTTCCTTAGGTTGCAGGTGGCCATCTTTTCCCTATACACTCACATGGCCTTTCCTTTGTGCCTTCTTAGAGAAAGAAGGAAAGAACTGATGCCTCTTCTCATAAGGACACTAATCCTGCTAGATCAGGGTCCCACCCTGATGACTCTCATTCAAGCTGTATTACTTCATTACTCCAAATACAGCCACACTGTTGGTTAAAATTTCAATATATGAATTTTGAGGAGACACAAACATTCAGTTCATAACACAGTTTATTAGAGAGACTAAGGATGGTAAAAAAAAAAATCAGGAAATATGCTCATTGATTTACACATTTATTGAGTGTTCAGTGTTGAGTAGGACTATGTAATGCAGAGAGAAGAAAGTCACACACAGCAGCAACAGATATGGTTCTTCAGGTAATGTCTTGTTTTTGCTTCCTCTTTTCCTAGTGGCAGATGTTTCAAAACCTACTTTCTGAGTGGTGCATTCATAGTCTGGAGCTATGGATATATGTCCAACTCTGTCCTCATCACCCTTTCACTAAAATCCATAGAGAAAGAGAATAGAAGGTAAAGGGAATCCAGCTTACAGAGTTTCTGCATTTCAAAGTTGGTATCTGTAGTGGCCTCAAGAAAACCCTTCTATTCATTGCACTAGATACTGGGCTCCCAATAATGGATCTTACACAGTGGTTAGGTTCTAAAGACAACACATAAGCTAAGTGTGCAAAGAATGGGACCACAAAAATCATAACATCAGCCATGTGACTTATGTCCACATCAACTGATAATGTTTGTCCTGTACTTGGATGACAATCTTTTTTAAAAAAATGAATATCTATATTTAGCCAGCCTAATGATATCATTTCCATTGTTAGCTACTAATATATACATGTACATTATAAATATAATCTCTAAGATTCAGGCTTGTAGTAGTTTCTTACAGTATACTAGGGCACATTATTAAGTATAATTTGGTCACTATCATTTTACCAAGAGAGAACCACAGCATCGGAATATTAATGAAATGAAGAATAAGAGAGAGAAATCTAAGAATTACATTTGAGTGCTAAGTACCAGGGAGTATTTTCAGTGCCTGGCCAGGAGGCATCTCATGGAATTTTCCAAACAACCTCATGAGTAGGTACATTATCATATCTATTTTACATCTAAGGCAGAGAGAGAGTAACTAACTTGCCCAAGCCCACGCAAAGGGCTGGCCTTGTAATCTGATTCCAGAGTTTCTGACCCTTATATACTACAAGGAGCTGCTTATCAGTAAGGCAGAGAAAGAATTTGATTAAAGCAAAAATTTACCTGTGATAAAATAATTACTCGCTTTTTGACTTTTACAGCTTCATCTTCTTATTTCTCAAAGTGCATCATAAGAATATTTCTTATAATTACTAGTAGACCAAAGTGGAAAAAACACCCATGCTACACGTCTCTGGTCTATTTAGGAAAATAAAGAGAGAATGAAAGTCTAGCAGCAAAGGAGAAAGAAAATCATTTTTGCATATTTTTACATATGATTAAGAATCAGCCTTGTATTTCCCTCTTGTGAGCAGTGTCCTAAAGACCTGCCGTGTCTACCATGTTAAGTGTGAGTTCAAGAGATTAAGGGCACTGATGGGCATCTGGTTCACTGTTATTTCCTTCTCCTTGCAACCTCGCATCGCTATACATCTGTTTTGTTGATTCAGAAGAGCACTTGAGATGCTTTACAGTTGATTTTGACAAGTGCTACAATTTGATAGAGGAAGATAATTCTTGCTGAGATGATTTTCAAAGTACAGAAATTATACTTTTGAGTAGATAGTACCTTTCTTTATGATCAGAATTTCATTTAATATACAGAACACTTAAGCTTGGTAATCAAATTTCCCTTTTTCTGAAAAAAAGTGATGGCTGTCTTTGATCTCATGTTAAAGCATTACACATTAAATCTTATTCTTGATTCTGATTGTTTTCTTTTTTGCAGATAAAGCATGTCTGCCAAATTTAAAGATAGCAGATTTACGAAATGCTATATGAATATGAAGTGGTATTATTAATTAGATGAGTCTCCTGATCATGCGACTGAACTGATTGATGAGGTCCCACAATGTACATTTTCTGCAGGCCTCCAAATCCACTAAACTGAGAATTAATCAGTTGTGCCTTAAAGACCATAGATTTATTAAGAGAATAATCACTATAAAGAAGCAAAACATGGATGTAATTTTAATTTATATTTTAAATTATTTTTTATCATGTAGACCTTCCTATTAGTTCATTATAAAAGAATATTTTAATATTTAATATTTGAATTATTGATAAAGAATTAGGATTGATTTGTATTGTTTCAACTAAAGCTACGCCAAAAGTTGACAAAATTTCAAATATCATTAAGGCTTATCTAATGCTAATTCAAGATTCTAACTTTTTTTTAAAGGAAATTGAATACTTCAGTGCTTTGGGATCTCAGCCCTGTTTGCAAGGTTCTTCTCAACATAATATCCTCAGTAATTAAAGCCTTTATTATGGATGTGATGGAAACTAAAACCTATCTGTACCCTCACATCGGAAAATCATTTCTAGGCATTCTATTCCTCTTTGTATAATTTTACACATTATATGTAAAAATAAATAGAAATACATATTTAATTTGGGATGGGTTGCACAGTTACACTGAATGTTACTGATGTTGGTACTTCAAAGCAGTTCAACAGCACCTCCGAATCTTTATCCTGCTACCTGGGTCTGCTGTTGTCAGTGTGCTTTCTCCTGATTCCCTAACCAGCAATCTAAATTCTAGAACCAACAAATAATCCTTAATAGAATTTCTGAAGTGGGTTTCCTCAATCCAACATAACTTACTTTTTCGCCATGACTGTGGCATGCAGAATTTCCCAGGCCAGGGATCAAACCCATGCCATAGCAGTGACAACACCAGGTCCTTAACCCACTGTGACCTAAAGGGAACTCCCTCAACATGCATTATTAAATAATCCTTGCTCTTGTTCTATGGCTAGGAAGAAAGAATGGATATACTTATATGTCTAACTAATTCATTTTGCTGTATACCTGAAACTAGCACAACATTGTAAGTCAACTAAACTGCAATAAAATTACACGAAAAAATAAACAAGGTTGTTTCTTACTTTACTTTCTTACAAACAAAGTTTGAGGATCCAGTTTCTCTGTATCTTCAACAATATTGTCTCCCTTTTGGATGGTAGCTATTCTCTTGGGTATGTAGTGTCATCTTATGTTGTAATTTGCATTTCCCTATTCAATAACAAGATAGAACATCTTTTCATTTGCTTATTCCCCCTTTATATATCACCTTTGGTATTTATTCACTCTTTTTGCATATTTTTATTGGGTTGTTTGTCTTTTTTTATAACTCACCAAATTCTTCATATATTCTGAATACAATTACTTATCAGATATATGATTTGCAAATATGTTCTCAGTCCATGACATGCTTGTTCCTTTTATTAAGGACTATCTTTGAAGGCAAGGGCTTAAAATTTTGATGAAATCCACTATATATTTCTCTTATGGACCATGAAGTGTTCTATCAAGTTGTTAGTAGTGCTGTTTAATTCTTCTATCTTCTTTTTTTTTTTAATTTTTTTACGACACCCATGGCACTCAGAAGTTCTCAGGCCAAGTATCAAACCCATGCCACAGCTGTAACCACAGCTGCAACAGTGACAATGCTGGATCCTTAACCCACTAAGCCATGAGGGAACTCTGATTCTTCTATATTCTTACTAGTTTTTTTATTTAGTTGTGCTATAGACTACTGAGAAGTATTATAATCACCAACCATACTTGTTGAATTATTTGTCCCTTAAATTACATTTTTGTTTTATGCTTTTTATTGTTCTTTTGTAAGATATATATATATTTATGATTGTTGTATATCTTCTTTATTCACTCATCTTTTTATCATTATGAAACACTGAGCTTTGACTCCTCTAATACTTTTTATATTAAAGTCTTTTCATACATTAGTATTGACATTACAGGTATTTTACAGTTATTGCTTACATCATATATCTTTTTCTATACTTTGAATTTCAATCTATTTGTGTTTGAAAATAAACTGTTTTATAGATAGCCAACAGCTGGATCATACTGTTATATAGTATGACAATCTCTGATTAGCTTTTATTTTGAAAATTTTTTTCAGTAAGTGTAGGATTACAGGTTGTCCTTTTTAAGTGCTTCAGTACTTTAAAGAATGAGACTCTACTGTTCTTTCTGATATTTCTGACAAGAAGTCTGGTACAATTCTCTCTTTATATGCTGTGTCATTTTCACTTGGTTAGCCTTTATAATTTTTTTCTATCATTTGTTTTTGGCAGCTTGAATATGATGTACCTAAATAAATGTGTGTATGTGTGTGTATGTTCATGTGTTTGTGCATGTGCATATGATAATATTTATCCTGTTACAGGTGCCCAAGTTTTTTGGGTATGTGTCTTAATGTCTTGCGTTATTTGGGGGGAGGTTTCTATCCATCAACTAGTCAAGGATTTTTTTTTTTCTTTCTTTGATCTTTCTCTTCTCCTTCTTCTTCTTCTATCTTAAATATTTTGGTCTGTTCAAGAGACATTTCTGGGTGGGGAGCAGGATTTTGTTCTTTCCCTGAAGCAGTAGCTGATGCTTTTTCATTGGCTGCATACTGAAGGGAACTTTCTCTAATTCCCTGCCCTGCTCCCAATCTTTCCCATGAACACCTAGAGGAGGTAATGAAATACAGTCTGTGAGTTTGCCCCAAGTCCCCTTTTATTCTAGGGTTCACAGGGTTCTATATTGTCACTCTAGCCCACACTCAGCCTTTAGAAATCTGTTAACAATTTAGCTGATTTCTCAACCATTTGTGTGGCAGGCAGCACAGTTTTCCTAGGACACTGGCAAAGGTAAGACCATCCATGCATCCTCTCCCTTAAAAGAGCTTATTCTTCCCTGGATTTTAGGATACTCAGTTCCGTTGTCATTCAGATCTCAGATAATTTTTCTTAAGTTATACTTTAGAGTTTATCTAGCTTTTTCTCATAGTTTGAGGTAGATGCAACATTCCTTCTTGCTTACTACATCCTAAGAAGAAGAATTTCTAACATGTGCTTTTAGTAGAGGCTTCCCATTAGGAGACCCTAGCTCTTGGTGTAAGATGAATCACATTCATGTTCCATGATTTCTCTTTAATTTGGAAGTGATCGAGATCAATTACACTAATTTTGTAAGTGTGAGATGTGAGGCCAGGATCTGTTGGCAGCTATGTTTCTTGGTGAATGAAGAAAGCAGATGTGTGAAAAAGAGGCTCACATAGAGAGAGAAACAGAGATACTAAGAGCATGGATGATAGTCCATAACCTGGATTAATTTGTGTCTGCGGCCAGCTGATCAGATTTTTTAATTCAAATCTTCTGCCTGGCATGCAAGGGTCACAGTTATTTGGCCTCAACCTGCTCTTTCAAGCTCATCTCTCACCACTTCTTTTTATGCACCTCAATGTGAAGTTTGTCAAACAGTCCATATTAGATTGCTCATAGATGTCTAACTGGATTTCTTACTTCCACCCTTACCTTTCTGCATATATTCTTACCACAGCAGTCAGAGAGATGCTTTTCAATCCTAAGCTAAACTTGTCACTTCTATGGTACAGTAGCTTTCCATCTGAACAATCACCTGTAAGGCCCTACATGATATGACTCCTACTGGCCCACCTCTCTCAGTGTTTCCATTATCATTTTTGTCATTCTATTTCAGTGCACTGTTTTTGCTGGTCCTTAAATGTATCAGAAACTACTCCTGCCCCAGAGACCTGGCATTTAACTGCTGTTATCTCTTCCTCTGGACCCTACCACCATCAGCATGCACATGTGAACAGACAGACATAGACGCAGGCACATATACATATACACACACACTCCCTCTCTCACTCTCTCATATATAAATATAAGTGTAATAAGAGTGGAATGTACCCATTTATCTGGGTATAATAATCAGGAATCTACTCTAACATCACCTTATCAGTTATATTTAGTCCATCCAAATGCCCTACTTAAAAATATCATCATTTTCTTCTCACAAAAGCAGAACACAGTAATCTCTCTCTTCCTCTGATGTTTCATTTTTCTCCATAGCACTTCTCCTCATCAGACATACTATTTTATTAGTTTATTTGCTTATTCTATGTGTTCCCTACTGGATAATAAGCTCCATGAGGTTAGAGAATTTTTTTTACCATATTACTCACATTACATTTCCAAAGAACTAAGAGATTCCTACATCACAGTAGACAGGTAATAAATATTTGCCAAATGAATGAATGATATTTCATACTTTTACCATTTCCAATTCAACACGTAATTCTCTCTGGATAAAATGGTTTCTCATTGTCTATTGGACCAGCTGTAATACATATTTCATGATTCAAATTAACCATATTCTTTTCCTTGCACTATAAATTACCATAGAATAATAATGTGGTTTATTATTCTGTATTTTATTTGGCCACCATATCGTGTATATAGCTTATTATAACTACCCACCATCACAATTAATTACATAATTATCTTTTCAGAAATTGTGTCTTTTTCATCATCATATGTCCAACAGCTCAGTGTGGGGACCTAGGGACTGTTGAATTTGGTGAGTGAATTGAACCCATTATCTTTTCTCCCAAATCTGCTTTCCCTGGAACCAAGTTATTTTTCAGTCAAACTAATAAGAAACTTGAACTCTTTCCTGAAGTCCCACCCCAAATACTGATTGGTAGCTGTCTTGTTGATAACTATCTCTGAGTCATGGTTTTATCAATATGTCAGTTTTGCATGCACACTTTTTCTAAGTTATATGTAAAAGATGATAACTGAAACTTAGTCAAATCACACTTGACAGTGAAGATTTTCTTTAGAAAAGGAACTATCAATTATTGGATTTTGTCAACACCTGACTGTTGTTATTATGTTTTCTGATTAACTCATATTTGCATCACCCATTTTTAAACTGTGTTTCAGAACATTTTTAAAATGCTTATTATAATTTCCCTGCTCCTAGACATCTTTAAGTAAATACCTATATAATAGCCATTGAACAGTTTGAAAGGAAAATAATATAATAAAATTAATATTTTACCCATGTGATTTAGTTCAGGCCATTATGATGGAAATATTTCCATCTCATTAAAGACAAAGACCTTGTCCTTAGCTTTCTCTTCTTCCTCTCTACTCATTAGAGATAGAAACCTGGAGACCCAAGGAAGCAATGATGTGAGGGTTGCAGAGTGGCTCACCACCTTGGGTCAATGGATGGCTCCCTGGTAAAGAGTTGCCTATATGCCTTGGACTTTTACAGATGAGAGAAAACAAAAACAAAAACAAAAAAACTTCAGTCTATTTTTACCAGTTCATTAGGGTTTCTTTGTTACAGAAACATGGCCTGTACATTAACATATCATGTAAGGATGTAATGAAAGTCTTCAGTGGCTTCCTAACAGTCTTAGGAGAAATGCTAAAATCCTTCCCCTGGCTCATAAGGTTCTGTGTGGTGTGGTTCCTGCCTGTTTCTCAAGCCTTACCTTGAGACACTCTCCTGGCTCCCCACCCTGTTCTAGCCTCTAAAAGCCTTCCAGGAGTATCCTGCACATCACAGGGTCTTTCCATGTGCTTTTTTTCTTCTTGGAAGGCTCTCTCTCCACCCAACAAATTTGCTCTTGTGCATCCACACTTATCATTGACATCTTAGCTCAAGTTGAATGACCTCATGAAAATATTCCTTGACCCCACTATCCAGGTCACATTCTTTCTTTATAATTTTTTTTTTTTGAGAAGACAAATGTTTATTGCAGGGCTTTGTGTGTGTGTGTGTGTTTGTACGCGCACGCGCGCGCGTGTGTGTGTGTGTATGTATTCTTTTTCTCATATTATCCTCCCTCATGTTCCATCACAAGTGACTAGATATAGTTCCCTGTGCTATACAGCAGGATCTCATTGCTTATCCATTCCAAATGCAATAGTTTGCATCTGTTAGCCCTAAACTCCCAGTCCATCCCACTCCTTCTCCCTCCCCCTTGGCAATCACAAGTCTGTCCTCTAGGTTCATGAATTTCTTTTCTGTGGAAAGGTTCATTTGCACCATATATTAGATTCCAGATATAAGTGATATCATATGGTGTATTTGTCTTTCTCTTTCTGACTGACTTCATTTAGTATGAGAGTCTCTAGTTCCATCCATGTTACTGCAAATAGCATTATTTTGTTCTTCTTTATGGCTGAGTAGTATTCCATTGTGTATATTTACCATGTCTTAATCCATTTATCTGTGTTGATAGACATTTAGGTTGTTTCCATGTCTTGGCTATTGTGAATAGTGCTGTAGTGAATATATGTGTGCATGTATCTTTTTCAAGGAAGGTTTGTACAGATATAGGCCCAAGAGTGGGATTTCTGGGTGATATGGTAGTTATATATTTAGTTTTCTAAGGTACCTCCTGTTTTCCATAGTGGTTGTACCAATTTACTTTCCCACCAACAATGTAGGAGGGTTCCCTTTTATCCACACCTTCTCCAGAATTTGTAATTTGTTGACTTGTTAATGATGGCCATTCTGACAGGTGTGAGGTGGTACCTCATAGTAGTTTTGATATGCATTTCTCTAATAACCAGTGATGTTGACCATTTTTTCACATGCCTATTGGCCATATCCTTTTTACAGAAATGTCTGTTCAGGTCTTCTGCCCATTTTTCAATTGGGCAGTTGTTTTGTTTTGCCATTGAGTTGTATATGTTGCTTGTATATTTTAGAGATTAAGCCCTTGTTGGCTGCATTATTTGAAACTATTTTCTCCCATTACATTGGTGTGGGAGTACATTTCTTTTAATGGTATCTTTTGCTGTGCAAAAGCTTGTCAATTTGATTAGGTCCCATTGGTTTATTTTTGCTTTTATTTCTGTCTCCTTGGGAGACTGACCTAAGACAATATTTGGACGGTTGATGTCAGAGAATGTTTTGCTTGTGTTCTCTTCCAGGAGTTTGATGGCATCTTGTTTTTCATTTAAGTCTTTAAGCCATTTTGAGTTTATTTTTTGTGCATGGTGTGAGGGTGTGTTCCAGTGCCATTGATTTACATGTGGCTGTTCAGATTTCCCAGCATCACTTGCTGAAGAGACTTTTTTCCCATTTTATATTCTTGTCTCCTTTGTTGAAGATTAATTGACCACAGATGTCTGGGTTTATTTTTGAGTTTTCTATTCTGTTGCATTTGTCTGTTTTGGTACCAGTACCACACTATCTTGATGACTGTAGCTTTGTAATATTGTCTGAAGTCTGGGAGAGTTATGCCTCCTGCATGGTTTTTGTTCCTCGGGATTGCTTTTGCAATTCTGGGTCTTTTATGGTTCCATATACATTTTTGGATGTTTGTTCTATTTCTGTGAAAAATGTCATGTGTAATTTGACAGGGATTGCATTAACTCTGTAGATTGCTTTGGGTAGTATGTCCATTTTTACAATATTAATTCTTCCAACCCAGGAGCATGGAATATCTTTCCATTTCTTTGAATTCTCTTTAATTTTCTTGATTAAGGTTTTGCAGTCCTCAGCATATAAGCCTTTCACCTACTTGGTCAGGATTATTCCTAGGTTATTTAATATTTTGGGATGCAATTTTAAAAGGTATTGTGTTTTTATATTCCTTTTATAATTTTTCATTGTTAATATACAGAAATGCAAATAATATCTGAATGTTAATATTGTATCCTGCTACTGTGATGAATTCATCGATCAGTTCGAGTAGTTTTTGTGTGGAGTCCTTAAGGTTTTCTATATATAGTATCATGATATCTGCGTACAATGACAATTTTACCTCTTCTCTTCCAATATGGATACTTTTTATATCTTTTGTTTGTCTGATTGCTGTGGCTAGGACTTCCAATACTTTGTTGAATAAAAGTGGTGAGAGTGAGCATCCTTGTCTTCTTCCAGATTTTAGCAGGAAGGGTTTCAGCTCTTCTCCTTTAAGCATTATATTTGCTGTGGGTTTGTCATAAATGGCTTTTATTATGCTCTATACCCACTTTGGTAAGAGTTTTTATCATGAATGGATGTTGGACTTTGTCAAATGCTTTTTCTGTATCTATTGAGCCTACAATATGCTGTCTACAAGAGACTTGTCTTAGGGCAAAGGACACATGTAAAATGAAAGTGAGGGGATGGGAAAAGACATTTCATGACAATGGAAAAGATAGGAAAACAGGAGTTGCAATACTCATATCAGACAAAATAGACTTTAAAATGAAGGTCATACATTATAGAGATACCTTAGAAATCAGTACCTAGAACTACCATGTGACCCAGAAATCCCACTATTGGGCATATATCCGGACAAAACTTCCCTTAAAAAAGACACATGCACCCGCATGTTCATTGCAGCATGATTCACAATAGCTAATACATGGAAAGAACCCAAATGTCCATCAACAGATGATTAGATTGGAAAGATTTGGTATATATGCACAATGGAATACTTCTCAGCCATAAAAAAAGAACAAAATAATGCCATTTGCAGCAACATGGATGAAACTAGAGACTCTCATACTGAATGAAGTAAGTCAGAAAGAGAAAGACAAATACCATATGATATCACTTATATCTGGAGTCTAATATACAGCACAAATGAAACCTTCCACAGAAAAGAAATTCATGGGCTTGCAGACTAGACTTGTGGTTGCCAAGGGGGAGGGGAAGAGAGTGAGGTGGTTGGGGAGCTTGGGGTTAATAGATACAAACTATTGCCTTTGGAATGGATTAGCAATGAGATCCTGCTGTGTAGCACTGGGAACTATGTCTAGTCACTTATGATGGAGCATGATAATGTGCAAAAATAGAATGTGTACATGTATGTGTAACTGAGTCACCATGTTATACAGTAGAAAAAAAATTTATTGGGGAAATAATTATTAAAATAATAATGATAAAAGCTGAGATGATAAAATAAAAAAATTATATAAAATGAAGGTCATAAAGAAATGCAAAGAATGACACTTTTTAATGATAAAAGGATACACTCAAGAAGAGGATATTACAATCATCAATATATATGCCCCCAATATAGGAGCATCCAGATACATACAAAAAATACTAACAGACGTAAAGGAGAAACTGGTGGGAATACAATAACTGTAGGAGACTTTAATACCCCACTCAATGGACAGATCCTCTAGACAGAATATCAATAAGGCAACAGAGATCCTAAATGACACAATAGAAAAGTTATACTTAATTGACATTTTCAGGACATTACATCCAAAAAAATCGGAATATACATTTTTTCAAGAGCATGTCGAACATTCCCAAGGACTGACTACATACTGGGGCTCAAAACTAACTTCAACAAATTTAAGAATATAGAAATTATTTCAAGGATCTTCTCTGACCACAATAGCCTGAAAGTAGAAATCAACCACAGGAAAAGAAATGAGAAAAAACTGACTACATGAAGACTAAACAACATGCTCCTAAAAATCCAATGGGTCAAGGAAGAAATCAAAAGGGAAATTACAAAATACCTGAGAGAGATGATAATAAAAACATAGCTATTCAAAATCTATGGGATGCTGCAAGAGCAGTGCTTAGAGGGAAATTCATAGCGATACAGACCTTCCACAATAAAGAAGAAAAATCTCAAATCGACAACTTAACCCACCACCTAAATAAATTAGAAAAAGAAGAACGAACAAAACTTAAAGTCAGCAGAAGGAAGGAAATCATAAAGATCAGAGAGTAAATCAATAAAATAGAGATTCAACATAATAGAAAAAAAAATCAATAGATTCAAGAGTTGGTTCTTTGAAAGGATAAACAAAATTGACAAAACTCTGGCCAGACTCACAAAGGAGAGGAGAGAAAGAACTCAAATAAACAAAATAAGAAATGACAAAGGAAAAATCTCAATGGATACTGCAGAAATACAAAAAGAACATAAGAGAATACTATGAGCAATTATACACCAACAAATTTGACAACCTAGAAGAAATGGACAACTTTCTAGAGACATACAGCCCACCAAAACTGAATCAAGAAAAAAATAGATCAATTGTACAAATTTCTCACTAGAAATGAAATTTGAATATGTAATAAAAATAATCCCTAGAAACAAAAGTCTGGGACCAGATGGCTTCATAGGCAAATTCTACCAAATACACAAAAAGAAACTTGCACCCGTCCTCCTTAAACTTTTCCAAAAGGTTGAAGAAGTAGGAACATGCCCAAAGACATTCTATGAAGCCTCCATTACCTAATACCAAAACCAGACAAAGATACTACCAAAAAATAAAATTATAAATCAATAACTTTGATGAATATAGATGCAAAAATTCTCAACAAAAATTTGGTCAACCAAATCCAACAATGTATAAAAAAGATCATACACCATGACCAAGTGGAATTCACCCCAGGTTCACAAGGATGGGTCAACATATGCAAATCAATCAATGACATACACCACATTAACAAAAGAAAAGTAAAAAATCAAATGATCATCTCAATAGATGCAGAAAATTTTTTGTTAAAGTTAGTTGATTTATAATGTTCCTTTAATTTCTGCTGTGTGGCAAAGTGACCTAGATATAGATATATATGTTATTTTTTATACAATCTTTCATCATGTTCTGACACAAGAGACTGTACACAGTTTCTTGTGCTGTACAGTAGGACCCCATTACTTATTCTTTCTAAATGTAATAGTTTGCATCTACCCAATCCCAAATTCTCTGTCCATCCCCTTTTCTCCTCCACCTCCACCCAGGCAACCACAAGACTGCTCTCCATGTCCATGATCTGTTCCTCTTTTGGAGATAGGATCATTTGTGCCATATTTTAGATTCCACATATAAGTGATTATCATATGGCATTTGCATTTCTCTTTCTGACTTATTTCACTTAGTATGAGACTCACTAGCTCCATCCATGTTGCTGCAAATGGCATTGTTTTGTCCTTTTTTCATTCTTTATAACTTTAATAGTATCCCACTTCCATCCTTCAGAGCACTTATCTCAGTTATTTTGCATTCGTTTGTGTGGTCATACAAACAGTGATCCTCTGTTAAGCTGTAAGCTACATGACAGCCAAATGATGCTTGCTTGAGCTCATCACCGTAACCTCAGACCTAGCACAATGCCTAGCTTCTATCGGCAGTACACTAAATAGGTTAAATGAATGAACATGATGTTATTAATGATGTCTTTCTACACATGATGCTTTTCCATTGCTAATTCACTCTATACGGTTTCCATCCTCTCCCACACTCTCACTGCTCATACTCTGATCACTCCTCCATAATATTTCCCTATAAAAATAGTGAATGTTGACCACAGATAGAGAATTGGATTTTGCTGCATTATCAATAGGTAAATCAGGAGACTAGAAATGACATTTTCAAAACTAATATGCAAAATGAAAGTTTTATTTTTTTTTTGTTTTTTTGTCTTTTTGCTATTTCTTGGGCCGCTCCCGCGGCATGTGGAAGTTTCCAGGCTAGGTGTCTAATCGGAGCTGTAGCCACAGGCCTACGCCAGAACCACAGCAACACGGGATCCAAGCCACGTCTGCAACCTACACCACAGCTCACGGCAACGCCGGATTGTTAACCCACTGAGCAAGGGCAGGGACCGAACCCGCAACCTCATGGTTCCTAGTTGGATTCGTTAACCACTGCACCACGACGGGAACTCCCGCAAAATGAAAGTTTTAGAACAAACATGGGCAAGTCACTGGAAAAAAAATGAGCCCAGTCACCATATATCCATTGCAAAATACTTTAACAGAAATTTATGAAAGATTAACCCCTCTCATATCAGTCACTTGATAATTACAATTTTGCTAGGCATAAACATTGACTAGGTCAATCAGTAATTTACCCAATTAAGATTTCTTAAACTATTTTTTCCTAGAAAATACATTTAAGATTTAAGAACTAGTCCTAATATGCAATTTTGCTGTCTTCTAGAAATCTAGAAAACGTAGTGTCTCATATATCTAGTCTTTTTTAGAACTATATTACATATTATTCTTATATAAATAATGAAGGAAAGACAAGCAAAATAACACACCACGCTCTGTAGTACTAACACAAATTCTTTGACAATGCATTCATGTTCTCATGCATCAAAAACTTTAGTGTTTCTCTTTAAAAATAATTTCAAAACATTAGTCTGGTGAATTATATTTTATTAACTGGTAAATCAACTGGCTCTAAAGGGCATGGAAAAAAGCAGAGGCATGCAATTTGTAATTACACTCTCCATTCAATACGCCATCCGTTGTTAGCAATACATATACTAACATTTCTTTGGTTAAATATAAAGTGTTTTATTTGTTTATATTCCACTGAGAAGTGAAATAAAATGGGTTTATCACAACTAATTGGCATTTGCAGAATAAATCAGGAGGAATTTTCTAAGATCTTATTTGCATCCAAGAATCGATACCTTGTGTGACTTCAACAGAATAGTAAATATTTCAGTTTGGTCTCAGAGAAATCTGCCTGTGGTGAGATGAGAAGAAAGAAATATGAACAGCCCTTTATAAAACTGTGAGAGACATGCAACTTCCACACATTTAGTTGTTTTTGTGTGCTTAATAAGTATATTTATTATAAAAGTCACTGGAATTTGGCAAAAGTCTGTTCTTTTGTTCTACTAGTAGACAGCAGCTGGCATCTGATAATATTGTTCTCAAAATTTTTAGTTTTATTTTAAAATTCTTATATTCTAGTATTAGGAGTGCATGGTAAGTACTAAAAAACAATATTGGGCTAAAATTTACACAAGAATATCAGTTATTAGTGGATATATTATTATTATTCTTTTCTAGGTTTCTTTTAAAATATAGTTATTAGGTTAATTAAAATATTTAATTTACTTTGGTTATAAATTTTATTTATTTATTTATTTTTTATTTTTTTATTATTTTATTTTATTTTATTTTATTTTCCCACTGTACAGCAAGGGGATCAAGTTATCCTTACATGTATACATTACATTTTTTTTTCCCCACCCTTTGTTCTGTTGTGACATGAGTATCTAGACATAGTTCTCAATGCTACTCAGCAGGATCTCCTTGTAAATCTATTCTAAGTTGTGTCTGATAACCCCAAGCTCCCGATCCCTCCCACTCCCTCCCTCTTCCATCAGGCAGCTACAAGTCTGTTTTCCAAGTCCATGATTTTCTTTTCTGTGGAGATGTTCATTCATGCTGTATATTAGATTCCAATTGTAAGTAATATCATAAGGTATTTGTCTTTATAAATTTTATTATATTAACTTATTTTTTTTACTTTCATGGCTACACCTGCAGCATATGGAAGTTCCCCTGGTAGGGATAAAATTGGAGTTGCAGCTGCCAGCCTACACCACAGCAATGTCAGATCCAAGCTGCACCTGTGACCTACACCACAGCTTGTGGCAACACCACATCCTTAACCCACTGAGCAAGGCCAGGGATGGAACCCACATTCTCAAAGACACTATATCAGGTTCTTAACTTGCCTAGCCACAATGGGAACTTCAGTTATAAATTTAAGTAAAAATACACAATGAGAGTCTTTGATAGGATGCAAGAGCTGTACAATTTTATCTTACACGCAAAATCCAAGAATTAAAAGATGCTCTGACACTATGTTACACAACAATATTCCAATAAACTTGAAAGCATAGAGTAGATAAATTCTTGGGAAAATAAAACTTGTCATATTGAAACCTTGATAATCTAGTAATAAAAAAATAGAGATATCAAGAACACAAATGTAAGAGTTTAAAATTTCTTTCCTTTCCATCCCCTACACACCCACACACATACAAAGCATACATATTTCCCTATTTCCATATCACCTCCTGCAAAAGGAAATTCTCTCATTTTAATTTTTCTTATTGTCTTCTTTATTTAGTTTTAGACTGAAGCAAAATTGAAGGGAAGATCTACCCTAAATATCCTCTTTGTTCCCCTATTCATCCTCCCTAGTCTATGTGAGCCATTGATCTTTTTACTCTCTCCATAGTTTTGCCTTTTCCAGAAGGTCATATAGTTAGAACCACATAGTAGCCTGTTCAGATTGGTTTTATTCACTTGGTAATATGCATTTATGCTTCCTCCATGTCTTTTCATGGCTGGATAACTCATTTCCTTTTTACTGCTGAATGCTATTCCATTGTCTAGATGTACCACAGTTTCTCTATACACCTACATTGGATTCAGGCTTCCTTTTGAGTAAAAACTTGTGTGAGGCAGCTTCCATCAGCCAACATTAATTCCTTGAAAGTCACATAGCTGTAAGCAGCTGACATTCTCCACAGCTGGAGGTGTTAGTGGCTGAGTCCTGAAAAGGGATCTGACAGATACATCAGAGCATTTACTTAACTACAGGCTATCCACTGTACCACTCAAACCCATTTGCTTTGTATAGTAAGTTCACCCCATCTGGAAACCCCATCTCAGAGACTCAGGTTGCTCTTTTTCCTGGGGGAAATCTAAGACAACAGTTATTGGGGTGAAACACAGTCCCCGTCACTGAGAAGGGTCCCAAAGCTACAACTTGTACTTACTGTCTTTTTCCTCTACTACCCAGTCTAGATCTAGATCCCCCTCATCTCTGGCCAACCCATTGCTAGTCTAGGTGATGTACATGGTGGAGTGACCCAGACTCTCACCCTACATGAGAGTCTGAGATTCTTTTCATAAGAATCTTCTCAGGCTGTGGCTGGTGCACGTGTCCATTTACCATAACAATTAGACAATAGAGTGTGAGCAGGACCCTCCTGTGGATCAATGGATCAACTGCATACTGTGTGTTCTTCTCTGTCTCTGCCATACAAGAGATATCTCACATCTACCTACTGAGGACACCACATCAAATAATGATTGTTGACTTAGGAGATACAAGACAGGATTAACATGGTGGAATAGAAGGACTGGAGCTCAACTTCTCTCCTAAAAACAACAAGATTACAACAAAATGCTGAGTAATCTTCAACCAAATGGAGTGGAAACTTTCAAAAAGATATCCTACTCCAGAAGACAAAGAGAAGGCTACATCAAGAGGTAGGAGGGGCGATTACATGATATAAGCAATCCCATGCCTCCTGGGTGGGAAGCCCTACAGACTGGAAAGTAACTGTATCATAGAGACTCATCTACAGGAGTAAGAATTCTGACCCCACGTCAAGTTCCCATGCCTGGGGATCAGGCATTGGGAGAAAGAGCCCCTGGTGCATCTGGCATTGAAGGCCAGTGGGCCTTGTGCGCGGGAGCTCCACGGGACTAGGGGAAATGGAGACCTCATTCTTAAAGGTGCACACAGACTTTCACATGCACAGGGTCCCAGGGGAAAGCAAAGTTTCCATAGGAATCTGGGTCAGACCTGACTGCAATTCTTGGAGCACCTCCTGGGAAAACAGGGGGTGAATGTGGCTTGTTGTGAGGGAGAGCATTGGAAGCAAAGCTCTTGGGAATATACATCAGCATGCACTTCTTTGGAGGTGGCCATTTTGGGAAAATCTGGCCCTACTCATCAGCACTGAGAAGCCCCAGGCCAAACAACAATTTGAGAGGGATCACAGCCCCTCCCCTCAGTAAACAGGCTGCCTAAAGACCCCCGATGCACACAGCCACCTCTAATCTCATCTAGAGACAAAGCCCCACCCACCAGAGAGATAGGAATCAGCTCCACCTACCAGTGGGCAGGCATCAGTCCCTCCCATTGGAAGCCTACAGCAAGCCCCCATACCAACTTCAGCCACAAGGAAGGCAGACACCAAAAGTAAGAGAGGCTACAACTCTATTATCTACAAAAAGGTCACCAAACCAAAAACCTATAAAAATGAAAAGACAGAGAACTATAACTCAGATAAGAGAGAAAGGAAAAACCTCAGAAAAACAGCTAAGTGATCAGGAGATTCTCAGCCTCCAGGAAAAAGAGACTGTTGATGCTGAAGATGATGTAAGACATTGCAAATAAACTAGAGGCAAAGATGGATAATTTACAGGAAACACTGAGCAAAGAAATACAAGATATAAAATTTAAGCAAGAAGAGATGCAAAATACAATAACTGAAATAAAAAAAAAAATTCATTAGAAGCAACCAACAGCAGAATACAGGAGGCAGAAGAACAAATAAGCAAAGTGGAGGACAGATTAGTGGAGATCATGGATGCAGAACAGAAAAGAGAAGAAAGATTGAAAACAAATGAAGAGAGTCTCAGAGAACTCTGGGACAATGTTAAACACACCAATATCCACATTATAGGAGTGCCAGAAGGAGAAGAGAGAGAGAGAAAGGGACAGAAAAAATATTTGAAGAGATAATCGCCGAAAACTTCCTTAACATGGGAAAGGAACCACTCACTCGAATCCAGGAAGCACAATGAGTACCACATTAAATAAACCCAAGGAGGAACACCCTGAGACACATATTAATCAAACTGACCAAAATTAAAGACAAAGAGAAAATACTGAAAGCAGCTAAGGAAAAGAAACAAATAACATACAAGGGAACCCCGGTAAGGTTATTGGCAGATTTTTCAGCAGAAACTCCGTAGGCCAGAAGGGAGTGGCATGATATAGTTAATGTGATGAAAGGAAAAAACCTCCAACCAAGATTACTTTACCCAGCAAGGCTCTCATTCAGATTTGAAGGAGAAATCAAAAGCTTTATAGATAAGCAAAAGCTAAGAGAATTCAGCAACACTAAACCAGCTTTACAACAAATACTAAAGGAACTTCCCTAGGCAGAAAAGGCCACAACCAGAAACAAAAATACCACAAATGACAAGGCTCACCAGTGAAGGTATATATACAGTAAGGATACAAAATCATCCATGTACAATTATGCCACCCAAATCAGAAATCGTGAGAAGAGGAGGGTACAAATGCAGGACACTGGAGATGCACTTGCAGTTAAGAGACCAACAACTTAAAACAATCCCGTATAAATATAGACTGTTATATCAAAACTACAAAGTAACTGCAAACCAAAAATCTACAATTGAAACATACACAAATAAGAAAAATCAACTCAAATACAACACTAAAGATAGTCATCAAACCACAAGAGGAGAGAAGAAGAGAAGAAGGGAAGAAAAAAGAGCAACAAAAACAAATCCAAAGCAATTAATAAAATGGCAATAAGAACATACAAATCAATAATTACCTTAAATGTTAATGGACTAAACACCCCAACCAAAAGACACAGACTGGCTGAATGAATACAAAAACAAGACCCATATACATGCTGTCTTCAAGAGACCCACTTCACTTCTATGGACACATACTAATTGAAAGTGAGAGGATGAAAGAAAATATTTCATGCAAATGGGGATCAAAAGAAAGCTGGAGTAGCAATACTCATATCAGACAAAATAGACTTTTAAATATCTACACACCCAACATAGGTTCACCACAATATATAAGGCAACTGCTAACAACCTTTTTAAAAGGACAAATCGACAACATAATAATAGTGGGGGACTTTAACACCCCACTTACAGCAATGGACAAATCATCCAAACAGAAAATCAGTAAGGAAACACAGGCCTTGAATGAAGCATTAAGCCAAATGGACTTAATAGATATTTATAGGACATTCCATCCAAAAGCAACAGAATACACATTCTTCTCAAGTGAACATGGAACATTTTCTAAGATTGATCACATCCTGTGCAACATCACATTCTTGAGGATGGAGCCCTATCTGCTGGTATCATCTATAGGATAATACCCCAGCTTCCCCTTCAATGTGGTACTACCAATCTATCAGACTAGGTGTATATAAAGGACCAATGGATCTCATGATTATATGCTCACTGTAACACATTCTTTATAACTCCTTACTCCAAGGAGATATTATATTGAATCACATGTCTGTGGATCAAACACCTTGTGAGGTTTTATATAATGGTAGGTGACATTAAAGGAAAGATAAACACATAGGCAGAATATATGTCAATTCCAGTTTGAGGAAACGCTACCCTTTCCAGGATGAAAGTGTTCTATTATAATCACTTCCCAACCAAGTGGCTTGTTGATTTCCTTGAGGGATGGTACTACATCAAGGTCTCAATATTGTAATTTTTGTTGTTAATTGGTTGAATTTTAATAAGCACAAGAAGCTAGATCACTATTGGTGAGTGTGATCCCCTAGTGTTAACCCCAAGCTTATCTTCCACACTCACATTCATAGCTATTCCATTCCTGAGCCCATTGCACCAGCATTGGGGAATACTGGTAATGACAGAAGCTGGCAAATGTCAACTGGCAAGTAATTTTGTCTACTTGTTTGTTTAGTCCTCTTATGTATGGCTACTCTCTGGTAGGCACTAACATATGATACCAAAATCTATACCCATTCTCACAAATATATCAACAGGATCTCTCCTAGTCTTTATCTTCCCTGGTGGTCTAGTGATTAGGATTTAGCAATCTCTCTCATAGTCCCCTGTGTCCCAAATTTTCTAATTTTTTCTCCTTTTGGTTACTGACCAACCTGCCACGCCATTTGCCTCTGCTCATAGGTCCATAAATATTTTTTTAAATCTTAGGTCACTTCTTTTTCTCTACAAAGTGAATTACCAATTGAAGTGAATTCTCCAATCAAAGCTCTTCCCACTGATGGTTTCTTATCAGCACTGTCTTCCAATCCAACTGTGAATGGAGTTGAAGTTGAGTAACAGTCCATTTTCCAGTTTGCACACATATTTATGAAGGAAGCTTGGCCTTTTTCTGCCTCTAGCAGCTGGTCCTAAGGAGCCTCCATCCCCTGTGCTATCATAGATATGAACTTAGGAAAAGCATTTGTGCAAAGGTGACGATGACATGGGTTACTTGTGTGCTTTGGCCCTGCTGGTGCACAACTTCTAATGTATCATTTCCAAATAAAAATGGATTGCTTCTGGTCCTTATAACTGGGAGGGAACTGCAGCTCATGTTGGACAGTTCAGGCTGCATGATCACTTGATACCCTATGGTTAAATGCTTCATCTCCATTAGGGCCCACTAACAATCCAGGAGATGTTTTTCTAGTAGTTTACAGTTTTCTGATGCAGATGGTATGATGCTGTTCCAGATCTTAGGGGTCTGCATTGTGACTCTCCGACTGGAACTTGCCATAAAGTCCACATGATAACTTTTCTTACCACAGTTATGCAGATATCATATGGTCCAAGCAGCAGGGCTTCTTGCACCACAGCCTGCACATGCTGTAGAACACCATTCTGCTCTGGGAACCACTCAAAGAAGGCAACCTTCTGTGTCACCTAACACACTGGTTGGAACAATATTCCATAATTCTGGACTTTCATGTCTTTAGAACTTAAAAAAAGGCCATCAAGCACTGTGCTTCCTATCTAGCAATGAAAATGCAATAATGCAGGGGATATCCTGCCATGCCCTATATTATGGATCCCTAAAGATCATACTGATGTTGTGGATCCTTTCTTGATCCTAAACCTTCAAGCACATGGGCTTACCATGCATGGGCCTCCAATGTACTCATGATTTCCTGATCATCAGGCCTGATTAATATGATGAACTTAATATAGTGAACAAGCACTTTTCTCTGCTATCTGGAGACAGTGCAGAACCCATTGGACTATTTTACAACAGAAAGTGGAAGTGTTAACATAGCCTTGGGGAAAGGCCATAAATGGTTATTACCATGGGCTGAGTTGTGTCCTCCCCAAATCCATATTTTAAAGTCCCAACCCCCACAGTAAGTATATTTGGAGCAGAGTTTTTAAGGAGGTAATTAAGGTTAAATAAGGTCATAAGGATAGTGCTCTAATCCAGTAGGACTGGTGTTCATACATGAAGAGAGAGAGATACCAGGAGTATGCACATACAGATGACAAGCCATGTGAGGATGCAGTGAAAAGGCAGCCCTCTGCAAGTTAGAAAGAAAAGTGACCCCAGAAACTATCCCTGCTGGCACCTTGATCTTGGTCTTCCAGCCCCCAGAACTGTAAGAAGATAAATTTCTGTTGTTTAAGCCACTGTTAAGACTAATACAGATACTACTTCAGGCTCACATGAATGCAAACTAATTTGGTTCTCTTTCCTGATGGTGATAAAAAAGAACACATTCACTAAATCCATGGTCATGTATCTGAGGCTGAATTGATCCATTCTAGCAAAAATACCACATAAGGCAGCACAGAGGCTGCAACTGGTGCTACAAAATACCTCACATAGCATAGCAGCTGTATTTGAGTTTACAGTCATCTTTGTTATCTGCCATGATCCAGCTGGTTATTGTAGGAGTCAGAGTTGTGCGTTAACAAAAAGTATGTTATTTACCAGCACTCCTCCAGGTTTTAAGCAACAGTGCAAATGTTTGCCAGTCTCTTAAGAATACAATATACTTTTAATTTACTACTTTGGCCAAGGAGGTGAGGAGTAGGATATCAAAGCATCCTCTTGGCTTCTCTCACTATAACAGCTCTAACCCCACACCTAAGCCAAGGGCCTGGTGTGAGGGTTCTGACAACTACCAAGTTATGCGTTTGGAGTTACACATTTGGAGAATTAGGAAATAAACATGAGGTGGGTTCATATAGCTAGTAGACCCATTGTGAGTCAGATACAGGCCACAGCTCCATCTGTTATCTGACCTACATATGCCCCCACTTCAACAGGGGACCCATTATAATGTCTCGGATCCTTGAAAATCAATGTGTATTCAGACCTTGCGTCCGATAGACCTCAAAATATCTTGTTTTCTCATTTCCCCAGTGTACAATGACCTGACTAAATGGCTATGGATGTCTTGTGAAAGAACTGAGAGAATTATTTCCATAAACAATTGTCAGGTTGCAGATTCCTTCCTTGTGGGACTCAGTTTCTTCAGTCAGTGGATTCTCAGTCTGAGTTCCAACTTGAGTTTAAAATTTGGCAAGAGCTTGTGCCTTTGTATTAAGGCAGGATTTCAGCCTCCCATTCACCTACCCTTGATTTTTCAGTTATATAAATTGAGCATGGAGTTCCTGTCATGGCTCAGTGGTTAACAAATTTGACTAGGCACCATGAGGTTGTGGGTTTGATCCCTGGCCTTACTCAGTGGGTTAAGGATCCAGTGTTGCTGTGAGCTGTGGTGTAGGTTGCAGATGTGGCTTGGATCCCAAGTTGCTGTGGCTCAGGCGTAGGCCAGCAGCTACAGCTCCAATTAGACCCCTAGCATGGGAACCTCCTTATGCTGCCTGAGTGGCCCTAGAGAAGGCAAAAAAAAAAAAAAAAAAAAGACAAAAAAAAAAAAAAATTGAGCATCATTCTTATTGGCTGTTCATCAACCTTGTCCCTAAGAGCACTGTGCTCTTTGCAGGTCGTACTGTTCTGGTTACTACTCCTACCTTGATACACATCACAATAATTGCCCCTAGCTTCCTTCTGGTACTTAAATGCCTGACATCTCCATCTTTATCAGAAAGCCCAGTTCTATGACATTATATCCACCTTGGCCTCTAGGGGTCATCCACTCAAACTCTCTGAATTGTGTTACTCCTGTCACAAGGACATTTATCACTGCTTTATTACTAAAGACTATTTAAACAGTAGAGTGTTCTTTAAGCTCTCTTTTGGAACATAATTGGCTGATGGGTTTTCCAGCCTTACACAAGTCCAACCCTTCTAGCATGCTTTTTGTCCATAAGCCTTTTGATCCCTTCTTCTACCATTTGCCATTGTGCTCTGGCATTTCTACTTCACTTAATGTAGGTCATCATTACAGGCTTCCAAAAGAGCCTCAGAATCTCCTGAGTTTCTTGCCCATGTATTTCCTCTATCACACATAAGTGCTCTTCTGTTGATAAATTCTTCCTACCCAACTTTATATCCTATCTCTAATGACCCAGTACCCCCAGGATCCAGTACTCTAAGTACTTTCCTGACTGTTTCCTGTACACAGTGACTTGTGGTTTATAGTTTCTTTTCTCCCTTGACAGGCCCCGCATGTTTTGAAGAGGAACATATATGTGAGATGCCTTCAGCCAACATTCCTGGCAACAAATGGATAAATGCCTTTGTCCGGAAAGTTTGATTTGAGTGGCATGCCTCAGCTTCTACTACATTGCTAAAACGTCACAGAAACTACGACAAATGAAGGTCAACGCAAAATTCAGTATATTGGTTACCTCTGTGGGAAGGAAGGGAAATATGATTGGGAAAGGCACAGTGGGATCTTCAAAAGCATTGATAATGTCTTTTTCTTAACCTATATGAGGAGATGGTAGTTTGTTATTCTTTAAACAGGAGGAATACATTGTATTCCAACTTTCATATGTATAATATTATCCACAATAAAATTAAATAAAATTCCTGGCACTAAATCTAATAAAATAAACATTTTGTAAACCAAAACTAAAATGAGGTTCCATTTCACATGAGTCATAATATCCATTATTAAAATGTCTTCAAATAACAAGTGCTGGAAAGAGTGCAGAGGAAAGAGAACTTTCCTACGCTGTTGGTGAGAATAAATTGGTACAGCCACTATGAAAAACAGTATGGAGGTTCCTCAAAAAACTAAAAATAGAGTTGTCATATGATCCAGCAATCCCACTCCAGGACATACATACAGACAAAACTATAATTCAAAAAGATACATGCAACCTGAGTTCATAGCAGCATTATTTAAAATAGGATATGGAAGCAACCTAAGTTTCCATCAGCAGATGAATGGATAAAGAAGAATAGATCTTCTAAGAAGTGATATATATATATATATATATATATATATATATATATATGCTTCTTAAAGTGATATACATACATGTATGTATGTATACATATATAAGTACAGTGAAATACCACTCAGCCACAAAAAGGAAATAATGCCATTGGCAGCAACATAGATGAAACTAGAGATTATCATACTAAATGAAGTAAATCAGAAAGAGAAAGACAAGTACCATAAAATATCATTTACATGTGTAATCTAAAATATGACACAAATGAATCTATATACAAAAGAGAAACAGACTCAGGGATAAAGAGAACTGATTGTGGTCAACAAAGGGGAAGGGAGAAATGAACTGGCAGTTTGGGGTTAGCAAATACAAACTGTAACATACAAAATGGATAAGCAACTTGGTCTCACTGTATAGCATAGGGAAATATATTCAATATCCTGAGATAAACTATAATGGAAAAGAATATAAAAAAGAATGTGTATGTATGTATAACTGAATCACTTGCTATACAGCAGAAATGAACACACCAGTATAAATCAACTGTAATTCAATAAAGAAAAAACTTAAATTTTTAAAATAAGCATTTTGAGTCACTCAAAGCAATGCATTTCTTCCTTCAGGACAAGAATGGTAAGAATGGTGTGCAGGAACATGTGAATACAAAAAGCAACTGTTGCTTTTGAAGATATGAAGATCTAAATGCTTTCCTTCAATTGTACAAGAACTAAAGGTGAGTTCAGACAAGCATGCTGACATGCTTAGTCCATAACCTACTTCATCACAGGGACAGCAATCCCTTCCTTACAGTCACTGAGGCCAAAACCCTTGGAGGAGATACATCTGACTCCTCTCTTTGTCCCACATCCCATATTCCTTCTGCCAACAAATCCTACAGGTAAAGACTAACTTTAAAGTATATTCTGACTACTATCACCCACATCTAACCCACCATCATCTCTTGCCTTAGATAATCTAATAGCCCATTAATAAATCTTCCTACTTGAATAATGAAAGACAAATTTCATTGGAAATTATTTAAAAAAACAGATTAGACTTTATTCAAGACTATTGCAACAAGGAAGAATATTGAACTTGTTGAATATTGAATTCCACTGAAACAAAAGGCAGAATAATTTTTCAGCAGAGAGTGAGTCAGTAGAAAAGTCCTGAGAACCTTAGGGGGGAAACTGTCAATGTGATTAGGTCATCTGTGTTTGCTAATTGGTGCTTTACCCAAGTTAGGATCCTACCCTCCCACAGAGACTGGGAGGTCAGGACACCATCTTCTTGATTACATTTCACAGAGATGGCTCCCAGAACCTTGAGAAAGACTCTCTTGGATGTAAAACTAGCAAGAGGCTGGGAAAAGATTTCCGTCTGAAAGGGTCTAAGAAAGAATGTAATTGCAAGTTTTCTAAAGTTAATGCTCTAAGAAAAGGGAGATGGGGCGCCTATAGATAGAAACCTGTGTAAAGTTAAGCCACGCTTTGTCTTGTCTTGGTCACTACTCTAGTACCTCCGAGCCCTTCTCAACACAGCAATTTGACTAATCCTTTAGAAATAGATCATGCTACGCCTCTGCATAAACCCTCCAATAGTGTTCTCTTTGCCTAGAATGCTTTGCCTCTAGATTTCCATTTGGTTGATTTCCTCACTTTTCACTTTCTTACAACGATCATTCCCTTCCCCGTTTCTCATCCCACACTCTTGCATTCCCAATTGCTTTTTCTTTTCTCTATTTTCTTCTTTATCCTAGTACTTAGCACCTTCTAAAACGTGAAAAAATTTACACAGTATGTTTATTGCTCACTGTTTGTCTCTGCCCACTGGAATGTTAGCTGCACGAGGGTAGAGGTCTATGTTTGGTTTTTTGCTATATCTGATATACTAAGGACAGTGCCTGGCACATAGTATGCACTGAATAAATGTTTGTTGAATGAATAACCCCTGATCTATGCCTCAGGAAGAAAAAAAAAAAGCTAACAAAATCTCTTCAGAAGACAGCATCACCACATTCTCTGTTATCTTTCAGGAGTTGAATATATTTCTACATAAGAAATGAAATTTACACAGTAGCAAATGAGAATGCAAGTAGTGTATATCATTCATTATACCAGGAGATTATGTTTGGTGTTACATGAATGAGAAAACCCTTTACAGTTACAAGGAAATATGTGTCCTAGAATTTATAGATGATAGCCTAAAAGTAGCTAGCTCCTACCCAATAACAATATGGTTACATATTTTCCTGGTTTTGCTAGTTTGTTTTTGCTTTTTGCTAAATTCTGGGGATCTCACTTTCCCCAAAGGCTGTGTTTAACCTAACAAAATGAAAAATGGTACTTATTTTCCAATTAATTTGTATAAAACTACCTGATCCTTAGACAAATTCTAGAATTGGAGAAGAATTTTCCTGATTGGCTGTTTTACCAAATTGAATGCACTGGCAAATTATTCTACTTCACACTTAGCTAAGTGAGGCCTAAGCTAATACTAATATTTCCTGTGCAATCTAGGACAATTAAAATGAAAAACCAAAGAACACTTTTATTTAAGACCTAAATTTACTTTCTTACTAATTTAGCCATTTCAAATCTAGCACAAATCATAA